>NW_027468576.1:37524060-37529232 GCF_046254945.1 Alosa pseudoharengus | reverse complement strand
TTCTGTAAATACCCTCTTCTCAATATGTTTCCAAAAAGGTGTGTGTGTGTGTGTGTGTGTGTGTGTGTGTGTGTTCTTAGAAAGAAGAGCACTCTCTTCCGTCTAGTAACTGAAAATGAAACTCCACACGTCTGTGTGCGCATCATCTTAGGCAGGATGCCCGCGACCTCACACGCCGGACCCCAACCGGACCCTAACCAGACCACAGCTAGCCTCGTTCCAGAGGGCGAAGCTAGCCGCTAACGGGCCCGTAGCCTGCACATCAGATAACATCTCGCTATGCCTCAGCGTCTTACCTGTGCAGCCGATCTCCGAATTTTCTCGATAAGCGCACACTCCAAGACCTTTTCATAGCAGAGGACCCTCTCCGCGCCCCGAAACGAGAGAGAACGAGAGAGAGAGAGAGAGAGAGAGAGAGAGAACGAGAGAGAATGAGAGAGAGAGAGAGAGAGAGAGAGAGAGAACGAGAGAGAATGAGAGAGAGAGAGAGAGAGAGAGAGAGAGAGAGAGAGAGAGAGAGAGAGAGAGAGAGAGAGAGAGAAACGGAGATGACCAAGAGCTGAAGACCAGAGAGGCTGTCTGTCGGACAGAAAGCTGATCCCAAGCTGCCTGTGTACCCAACGCAGAGTAGAGTATGTTTCCTGTGCTCACACACACACACACACACATTCCACAAGGAGGAGTGTCTCAGCTCAAATGGTGACACCTCAAGCAGACTGATGTAATATAACTCCTCCCTCTGTGTGTGTGTGTGTGTGTGTGTGTGTGTGTGTTCCAGCGCTTTGCCTGGACAGGCAGAAGAAACACAAACACACCTGCCGGGCCTTGTCTGTAAAATTCCACTGCTATAAAGGCACTAGAAAACTCCACTTTATAGGCTAACCTGTACGAATGCATGCGCGCACACACGCGCACACACGCACACACACCATTATCTCAGCTCAGGACAAAAGCAGACAGACTAAACACAGGGAGAGAAAGTGCCCAAACCAGACACCACATGCCCTCAGGGGATCAAACTGGTTGGGGTGTGTGTGTGTGTGTGTGTGTGTGTGTGTGTGTGTGTGTGTGTGTGTGTGTGTGTGTGTGTACCATTTTCAGGAATGGGGCTATTCAGAAGAGGCTATGATATAAGGCTATTTAGAAATGCTTTGGATCCAGAGCTTAACTGCCTCTTGCCTGTTGTCCTGGGTCTTTTGCATGCCGTTTGCTACTAGCTTACTTGCATTGCTGTGTGTGTGTGTGTGTGTGTGTGTGTGTGTGTGTGTGTGTGTGTTGACCACCTGGGAGGAAGCTCCATCTGCTGCTCGCCTACACTTACGTCATACTAACATTACCTGATGAGATCACTTCCTGCCACAGCCAGTAACTTCCAGCAAATGGGCCAATAAACACTGTGTGTGTGTGTGTGTGTGTGTGTGTGTGTGTGTGTGTGTGTGTGTGTGTGTGTGTGTGTGTGTGTGTGTGTGTGTGTGCGCGTGTGTGTGCGTGTGTGTGTGTGTGTGTGTGTGTGTGTGTGTGTGTGTGTGTGTGACAGACTTCAGTTAAGGTCAAGCATAAAACAGATCACAGGCAGCTCATTCTGTCCGTTTGAAACCAGGTGAGCCATGGCCACCTGTGGGTTCGGTGTCGCTGCTAGAGGGCGCTGTTGAGCTGGTTCTAGTGTTAACTAGATATTCTCTCTCTCTCTCTCTCAAAAGTTGCTTTATTGGCATGACAAATGAAAACTTGTATTGCCAAAGCAATTGGTACATGTTAAAGGTAAGACATAACAAAACATATACACTCTCTCCTCTCTCTCTCTCTCTGTGAGTTTGGGGTGTGTGTGTGTGTTGTTTATGTATGAGAGTGTGTGTGTGTGTGTGCGTCAGAGTGGTGTGAGGGGAGGACGTAAAGAGCACACTAGGTCTATAGTGGACTGGCGTGAGTGACCGGTGACGTCTAGTCACCAGCACTCTGGCCCTTGTGACCAATGGAGGGACTTATTGACTTAAGGTCTCAATGCTGCCAATATACAGCGGCACTCACATGTTCCACATTACACACACTACACACACGGTGTCGGATTACAGCCGTCTCTGATTGGAGCACACACTGCTCAAATATCAGGCCATGCCATATCACACAGTAGAGGAGGAGCTGGCATCATCCGCTCCACTACTCAACACACACTAAATACACACACACACACACACACACACACACACACACACACACACACACACACACACACACACACACACACACACACACACACACACACACACACACACACACACACACACACACACACACACACACTAAATACACACACACACACACACACACAGAAGGCCTTGCCATTTTCTCATGCCACATCAAACAGCAGAGGAGCTGGCATCATCCGCTCCACTACTCAAAAGAGAGCGAGCGTGCGCACGCACACACGCACACGCACACACGCACACACACACAGACGGGGACTGTACTGCATGCTGCTTCCTGCCCAGAGAGGCTGAAAGTGCTGGACTCAGCGTCAGACTCTGCTCAACTCTTTAAAATGCACGGTCAGAGTCTTATGCAGATAACACCCTCAGGACACACACACACACACACAGTCCAGCTAAGCCCATATTGGGTGGTCAGTGAGGACCAGATGGTGTGAGTCTTTGCCAGCATGCAGGTGACAAACAAAATGTTCTTCGCTCCCTCCCTAACTAGAGAGGACGCCAGGCGACACACACACACCCGCGAATGCACCAACACACACACCCACACACACACCCACACACACACACACACACACACACACACCCGCGCATGCACCAACACACACACCCACACAGTACAAGGCTAGACAAACTATAAAAGTGCTATAAAATGCTATAAAAGTGCTATAAAACGCTAAAAAAGCCACTACTGATGCACTGTGCTCTACTGATGCAATACAGTGCGTGCTAATGGTTTATTACCGTGATGTAAGTTTACAGTGAGATATAAAACAGATAAAACACTATCACGTCTGGCCAGCCTTGTTCTCTGGTGTGCAGCGTCTAATGTGTGTGTGTATTTTAGTGTCCTTGAACTTAATTGTATAGTGTCCTGTGTGTGTGTGTATTCTAGTGTCCTTGAACTTAATTGTATAGTGTCCTGTGTGTGTGTGTATTCTAGTGTCCTGTGTGTGTGTGTGTGTGTATTCTAGTGTCCTTGAACTTAAAGCAACACCAAAGAACTTTCCCTCTGTTGCACACACGCTATTTGTTTATCCAGCACCGGCTTTGCAAATAACAATGTCTACAGACCAGGTAGAATATTTTGTATGACTTATAAAAGTATGATGTATTGCGACATCAGATGCAAGTCAAATTTGTAGTTTCTTATGTCTCATTCGATCGAACTACAGATCCGCTACCCGACGGCAAACTTACATAGTGCGGTTATAGCCGACAGAGGGCCGCGAAGCGAATGCAGAATTGCCGTTCACTCCGTTACGAGTTGATGAACCGTGAAACTGTAAGATTATAACACTTGGTAAGATATAATTTTTTGCAGTGCAGTGTCTTCTGTCTGTATACAATGGGCCACACAGTAGGGCTGTCACTTTTGTGAAAAAATCCTGTTCGATTTTTGAGACATGTGTTCATTGAATCGATTGTAAAATCGATTTTTTATGCCTAAAGACGTTTCCATTTTCAACGCCAAATATAGGCCAATCCACAAACAACTAACAGGCATTAGGACGAACGTAAAGAGGGCGCTTAGACGCAAGCCAGCAATATTTCTGATGATTTATTGGCGTGAAGTTTCGTGCACAATGACAAACAGAAGTGCAACATTCTCGAAAACCAGTAAGCCGAGTGGCCTGCCATTACATCAGTGACATGACTGCAGGCTTCAACGTAGCTGTGTCTGTGTTTACGATTAGAAATGTCAAACAAATGTCGCCTACGTAGAACTCGACTGCACAGTTTGCGTAGCCTACCGCTTTCTTCTTCTCCATAGTTTGATATACCAAAAATCCAAAGTACTTCCACATCGAACTCCTCAAGTTATTAGGGCCTATCACTCGTCTCTCTACATGTCGCACAGGTTGATCGCGTTGTCCTCCATTTTTTGGCAAAACACGAGCAGCACAGCAGCTGATTGAAACAGCTGTTCCCGGTGCGTAAACTTGGTGGGAATTTTCTTTTTAGCTTTCGCAATGTTTACTGCACTTCAGAATTCTTTTATATTCTTATTTGTGAATTCTGTTACATCTATCTTTTTATTTTGTTTAAAATGAATAGTGTAAATATTTGGTTAAAATCGATTCCCTATTTTAGTTTTCGAAACTTGTGTTGTTTGGTCCAATCGATTGTGCAATCGATTTTCGAACGTAAAGTGACAGCCCTACCACACAGTGCCCATGGGTGACTTGAAAAGTGCTAATAACACCCCTTACACACACACACAAACACACAGCCCCAGCAGTGGCGTGGAGGCCGTAGGAGGAGGTGGCCAAGTAATATGGCGTCTGTGCCATGACCTTTCACCCACTCTCCACTGGCATGCTCCTCGCCCGCTCAACTAGCCTCCGCACGCACTCTCTCTCACACACACACACACACACACACGCACACACACGCACACACGCACACACGCACACACACGCACACACGCACACACACACGCACGCACGCACACACACACACTATAGGAGAAGCCAGCCTGCACACACCTCTCCAGCTCAACCTGCCTACCTATACACACTACAGCAGATGAAAGCACAGACCCACTGAAGCTGACTGGCAACACACACACACACACACACACACACGCACACGCACACTAGGAGAAGCCAGCCTGCACACACCTCTCCAGCTCAACCTGCCTACCTATACACACTACAGCAGATGAAAGCACAGACCCACTGAAGCTGACTGGCAACACACACACACACAAACACACACACACACACAGGACAGGAGAGCAAAGCTGAGCACTCAGCACAGGCTTGGCAAGTCACATAGCTCAGGTAGGCTAGCATAGCTCATACGGTACAGGAACCATAGCAACCTCCCCAAGGAGCCCCTACTCCCCCCACCCCCGTCCTGACAACTCCCTCTGGGCTAGCGGCCCACCGGCACCTCCCCAGACAGCCCCGTGGGGTCCTAACTGTCTCCACCCCCCCGTGGGATCCTACCTGTCTCCCGC
>NW_027468576.1:37514060-37519060 GCF_046254945.1 Alosa pseudoharengus | reverse complement strand
GCTTCTCTACGCAGGGAAAGCTATATGGGATTATGAGATAGGACTGAGTATGGAGGTGTGCGTGTACAGTGTGTGTGTGTGTGTGTGTACAGTGTGTGAGTGCGTGGAAGACTTATGGAACAAAGACATGACCGTGACTGTCAGCTCTTATCAGGTGCTGGGTATTTTCGTCTCCCAACGGATCTATATCCGGCCGGTGTAAACACAGTTTGGTAATGACATCGGGAACTTTCGAGTTTACAAAGCTTCAATGTGTAAATAAATGGATCAGCAAGAGCAAAAACAAACCATTCCAAGCCTTCATTTTCATTTGAAAAAAGGGAAACTCCCACCTTGACTGGAAATGTCAGTCATTTCCTCGTGTCACATGAGATCATTCTGTTTCTTTACAAATCAGCCCACTAGAGATAGGGCATTAATGTCATGCTAGGGAACTGGATTACTAATGGATATTACAAAAACAATCATCTTATGTGCTGTTCTCATCCATCAAATCCTCACAAATTAAAGAACATAGCTTCTAGCGTTATAACCTCAACGTTCCTGCAAAGTAGGCTCACATCATTTAATAGAGAGGGCAAATCTGAAGAACATACACTAAACATTTATATTTTTTCCCTAATAAAGGAGCTATAACATTATGGCATACGCCTCCACAACATCCAAAGCTAACTTTATGATTGCTGCCCCACGTCCCAGCAATGCAGTAAATTATAGGGAGAACTGGGAAAGGGCCACTTAGGTTGGCTTTTGAAATGCCAACGTGTAACGTTAAGTTACACAGAGCCTAGCTAACTTGCTAGCTTGGCTGGCTAATATATTTGTTTCTGGTAGCTATCCAACTAGCACTCTCAAAAATTGCCCATAAATAAGTGCCTTCACTCATCAATGATTAAACACATTATATTACACACTAATAACAGTATATAAGTATAAACTGCCTTTCAAAATAAAATCCACAAAAGTCGTGCAATTATTTCCGAATATAACACTACCGGCTCGCTAGCAAATTTGCACGAAAGCTAGCATCAACATAACGGTTTTGCATAGGACAAGTTAGCACCCAGCTAACGGCATCTTACCTCTCCTTCATGAAATGCTTGAGTTTGAATATGGCTTTCTCGTCTATCTTCCTTAAGAAGGTTTTCAACCTTTCCCTCTTGTTTTCGAGCATTCTCTCTCCAACCGGTGTTCGATCCAGGATCACAACACCAGAGCCAGTCGCCCGTCACCTAAGATTTACTTGGCTAGAATTCTACTTCTTCCTCCTTTACTCCTCCATCTCTAGAAGCTATGCTAATTAAGAAAATGAGCTTGAATCGGACCAAGTCTGACAGCCAATGAGCAGCGGCCATGCGCTAGAAAAAAACAGTCATGTCAGCCGAGTCTTTCAATCACAGCGCGACTCTCGAGTTCTCGCTCCACCCATAACCATATTTGGAAGAGGGCCGCGTCCCCCTTCTCCTATCGAATTAAATCGCCTGGCAGGGTGGGGCCTTCGAAAGTGCGACAGGGTCGCCAAGGCCGTTTGAAACAGGCGAACAGCCTTTGCACTGTTTTGTGCCTACATGTGACACTGATGTGTGGTGTGTTATCATAACAGTCGGCCTCACATACCCCATAACCCTAATGCACGCTCTTTTGTGACCTTCATGTCTCAGGAACTGATTTAATTACCTTGATATTATCTATTCTCCTGCTTCTGCTGATGCGACAGAGGTGTGTGTGTGTGTGTGTGAAGGGAGGGGGGCATTGCTGTAGAATCTGGAGCAGCAGAACCATACTGTGTTTTCACAGCGTGTTTTCTAAACAAGCTTCCCCTCCTGGCATTATTCTATAGGCCTACTGAAGTGATGGAAAGCATGTAGACGCTATAATTTCGAACATTCTTCAGGTTAACCAGAGGCGTGCTTCACTGCATCTGCAGTGGTCTGGGAATGTTGTTGTATGTTAGAGATAGATAGATAGATAGATAGATAGATAGATACTTTATTGATCCCCAAGGGGAAATGTTTAGCTGCAGTGGTCTGGGAATGTTGTAGTATTTAGCAACAGTGGTCTGGGAATGCTATACAGTGGTGTTTGAATGCTATGTGCAGCTGTAACTGCAGTGGTTTGGGAATGCTGTGTTGCAGTGGTCTTGAAATATGCTGTGTATGTCTAACTGCAGTAGTTTGGGAATGATGTGTGTGTGGCTAACTGCAGTAGTTTGGGAATGTGGTGTGTGTGTGGCTAACTGCAGTGTGCTCTCTGTGTGTTGTACCTGTACATGTCTGTCACATCTGCATACTGCATCTCTGAGTGACACATCTGCATATTCTCTATTCATCTCTGAGTGACACATCTGCATATTCTCTATTAATCTCTGAGTGGCACATCTGCATTCTAATCGTCTCTGAGTGGCACATCTGCATATTCCCTATTCATCTCTGAGTGGCACATCTGCATTTGTTGTTAGTTGTTGGTTGCAGCCTTTAGAATGTTCTGAAAACCAACTTCCTGCTCCACGCTGCCCAGACCGTAATGGAAAAGAATGACTTTTGGACATGTCAAACACCAACAGACACAGATTGACAGTGCACACACACACACACTGACCCAACCTCTGTTGGTGTTTGCTGGCGTTTGTCTGGGCATTGTGCACGCTCCTTCAGAGTGTTTAATCGGGGAATTATTCATTAATCGAGGAATCTGGCCTGGCCAACTGCCCGGTGAGCTCTCCATCTGGTTCCACGGGCCCGGGGGACACACCCACCGGCTCCACATTTGGCCCATAGAGCCAAGCGGGGCTTTGCGGGGCTTTGCAGGACTAACAGGCCACAAGCGAAGGTCCACGAGGCGGAGCTGGACGCAGCGGCTCAGGTTACACAGCTCCTTATAGGGCCGAGTGGCGCGTCCGACACAGGAGGCACTGTTACCCCATCTAAAACAAACTGACACACACACACACACACACACACACACACACACACACACACACACACACACACACACACACACACCACACAATACACACCACTCACACAGGAGGCACTGTTACCCCATCTAAAACAAACTGACACACACACACACACACACACACACACACACACCACACACACACCACACAATACACACCACTCACACAGGAGGCACTGTTACCCCATCTAAAACAAACTAGACGTGTAAACATCAGGCCTGCCCTCCTTAGCGCACACACACACACACACACACACACACACACACCACACACACACCACACAATACACACCACTCACACACACCACACATTACGCACCACTCACTCACACACACACACACACACACACTAACACACACACACACACACACACACACACACCACACACACACCACACAATACACACCACTCACACACACCACACATTACGCACCACTCACTCACACACACACACACACACACACTAACACACACGCACACACACCACACAATACACACCACTCACACACACACACCACACACACTCGCTTTTTCAGCGAGGTATGTTTGCTGATTTGATAACGACAAGCATGTTTGCATGTCGGTTAGCCGTAGACGCACGACATGCGGATGCTTCTGCATGCACGACATGTCTTATTCGCACTGTCACTCGTGAAGTACATACTGTGAGTCCTGTGGCCGAGAGAGTCTTATCGGATGAGAATGTGTTTCGTCTCTATCAGCGCTGGGTTAGGGAAATCAGCTGACCTTGGGATAAGACTTATACCTTGACCTGGAAATAGTTTGAAGATAAGAATGAACTGAGATTAACTTGAGGGCCTTAACCATAAATCAATCATTAAGTTAAAATGCAAAACTAAAAGAGAAACAAACACTTGGGTGTCATCAGGTCCCTTTCCACAGGATTACAGTAATCAAGCACCATGCAGTCTGCATTCATAATCTCAGCGCTTGATTTTATACACCTGTGGAAAGGGACCTGATGATGAATATCCTTAATTTTAATTCATTTTCATAAATCATTTATTTTATTTTTGTAATTTCAGTGGAAATGTAATTGGGTTTTAATTGATCTTTACTCAATCAAAACAACATAACTGCAATTGTATTGATATTACCTGAAATACAAAATAAAATAACATGACTTATTAATGTCTTCAGAAATGGATTTAGAGCATTTTAGAGCCTCACTCTTCCCTTGCTCCTGCTGGATGCATGCTGGGCAGATGCAGGTCTCTGTGCGGTGCTAAAAGTCAGCCTTGCCTTAGTCTTAATTTCTTGTTGATTCTCAGCTCTGATGTAGGGATGTTTGTCACATTCCTGAAATGGTAGTCTCATGTTTAACAGTAGCCATGGAGACTACCTGTCTTACAATTTTCCAGAGGAAATTCCTTTGGAGACAACATTTAAACTAACAGCCAAACTCTGACAGTAGCAGAATGCAAAGAATGCATAGATGTGCGTACATGGTGCATATGGCCGTGTGCGAAAGCAGAATATGTACAGAGCAGAATGTCTCTACTAAAGGGACTCATTTTCTCTCAGAGACGTTTATGCATTATGGGTGTATGTTATGTACTGTATGTGCGTGTGTTTATATTATGTGCGCTGTGTGTTTATGCAGTGTTCAGAATATGGATATGTATGTGCGTTGTGTGTTTAGTGTTCATATGGTTATGTATGTGTGTTGTGTGTTTAGTGTTTATATGGTTATGTATAGTGTTTATATGGTTATGTATGTGTGTTGTGTGTTTATATTTATATGGTTATGTATGTGCGTTGTGTGCTTATGCATTATGGGTTTATATGTTATGTACAGGTGTGAGTTGTGTGTTTATGCAGTGTTCATAATGGTTATGTATGTGCGTTGTGTGTTTATGTGTCATGCGTGTGTATGGCATATTGGTGAAAGAGACACAATGATCTCTTCTAACTGACATAAAAGTTTATGACATATTAATGAAAGAGACACAGCCTGAACAATAAAGTTAACATTTCTGTTTTTTAGAATTCTATAAAAATTCTATTCATTGTAAAGAAG
>NW_027468576.1:37498205-37500705 GCF_046254945.1 Alosa pseudoharengus | reverse complement strand
CGTTATCCGTGCAACACACTAACCTTCAAAGGGTTAAGGTCATCACTCTTACGGCCTGCGTTATCTATCGGAAACTATGGCACACGCCTTCAGAAGGCACTGGTGGGTGGTGAGGTATTAGAACTGGAGGTAGACTTGGAAACACGACTAACAGAAGGCAATACTCTACACTCCTGTGTATGCTGTGAGGGCAATACTCTACACTCCTGTGTATGCTGTGAGGGCAATACTCTACACTCCTGTGTATGCTGTGAGGGCAATACTCTACACTCCTGTGTATGCTGTGAGGGTAATACTCTACACTCCTGTGTATGCTGTGAGGGCAATAAGAGATCTCCTGTGTATGCTGTGAGGGTAATACTCTACACTCCTGTGTATGCTGTGAGGGTAATAAGAGATCTCCTGTGTATGCTGTGAGGGCAATAAGAGATCTCCTGTGTATGCTGTGAGGGCAATACTCTACACTCCTGTGTATGCTGTGAGGGTAATAAGAGATCTCCTGTGTATGCTGTGAGGGTAATACTCTACACTCCTGTGTATGCTGTGAGGGTAATAAGAGATCTCCTGTGTATGCTGTGAGGGCAATAAGAGATCTCCTGTGTATGCTGTGAGGGCAATACTCTACACTCCTGTGTATGCTGTGAGGGTAATACTCTACACTCCTGTGTATGCTGTGAGGGTAATAAGAGCCCAGGATAAATATTCATTAGGTATAGATAGAATTTAGGGATTTGTATGCTACGCTTTGCATTTTGTTATTTTTTGTTGAAAATAATTAAAGTTCTGCATTACAGCACATACAAGTGACTTCTGCAAAGTACTGCATGTCAGATGCCAGCGATATAGCTTTTGCATGGTACTGCATGTCAGATATATCCTTTACACCCCTGCACTGTTATTACTTTTACCATGAGACTAACCCATGCCATGAGACTAACCCATGCCATGAGACTAACACATGAGACTAACCCATGCCATGAGACTATCCCATGCCATGAGACTAACACATGAGACTAACCCATGCCATGAGACTAACACATGAGACTAACCCATGCCATGAGACTAACACATGAGACTAACCCATGCCATGAGACTATCCCATGCCATGAGACTAACACATGAGACTAACCCATGCCATGAGACTAACACATGCCATGAGACTAACCCATGCCATGAGACTAACCCATGCCATGAGACTAACACATGAGACTAACCCATGCCATGAGACTATCCCATGCCATGAGACTAACACATGAGACTAACCCATGCCATGAGACTAACACATGAGACTAACCCATGCCATGAGACTAACACATGAGACTAACCCATGCCATGAGACTAACACATGAGACTAACCCATGCCATGAGACTATCCCATGCCATGAGACTAACACATGAGACTAACCCATGCCATGAGACTAACACATGCCATGAGACTAACACATGCCATGAGACTAACACATGAGACTAACCCATGCCATGAGACTAACACATGAGACTAACCCATGCCATGAGACTAACACATGCCATGAGACTAACACATGCCATGAGACTAACCCATGAGACTAACCCATGCCATGAGACTAACCCATGCCATGAAACTAACCCATGCCATGAGACTAACCCATGAGACTAACCCATGCCATGAGACTAACCCATGCCATGAGACTAACCCATGAGACTAACCCATGCCATGAGACTAACACATGCCATGAGACTAACACATGAGACTAACCCATGCCATGACACTAACACATGAGACTAACCCATGCCATGAGACTAACCCATGCCATGAGACTAACCCATGAGACTAACCCATGCCATGAGACTAACCCATGCCATGAGACTAACCCATGCCATGAGACTAACCCATGAGACTAACCCATGAGACTAACCCATGAGACTAACACATGCCATGAGACTAACACATGAGACTAACCCATGCCATGAGACTAACCCATGCCATGAGACTAACACATGAGACTAACCCATGCCATGAGACTAACCCATGCCATGAGACTAACCCATGCCATGAGACTAACACATGAGACTAACCCATGCCATGAGACTAACCCATGCCATGAGACTAACACATGAGACTAACCCATGCCATGAGACTAACCCATGCCATGAGACTAACACATGAGACTAACCCATGAGACTAACACATGAGACTAACCCATGAGACTAACACATGCCATGAGACTAACCCATGCCATGAGACTAACACATGAGACTAACCCATGCTATTGGTGTGCATTTGAGTTTTGTTTTCCTTCTGACTGAGCTCATGTTAAACGAAGCAATGTGAAACCCTAAGTGCCCTCGCTCATAATGTGGAACCTTTATAGTACCCTCGCTCATCTCCACAGACTAATGTGGTACCCTTAGTACCCTCACTCATCTCCACAGAGTAATGTGGAACCCTTATAGTACCCTCGCTCATAATGTGGAACCCTTAGTACCCTCACTCATCTCCACAGAGTAATGTGGAACCCTT
>NW_027468576.1:37478205-37493205 GCF_046254945.1 Alosa pseudoharengus | reverse complement strand
CCGGGGGTGGGGGGTTGGGGGTCAACAAGGAGACGGACATTGTGCGGACCTTTGCCCCCCAACAGACCCCCCCATTAGTTTGTGGGTTGTCACCGGGAAGCAGAGCTAGAGTTCAGTAGGGTAACAGCCATCTCAGGTGTGTAGGGTGACAGCCATCTCAGGTGTGTAGGGTGACAGCCGTCTCAGGTGTCAGGGACAGGGAGACTCAGGTGTCAGGTTCAGACAGGAAACTGCTGTGCCTGCCTGCCACCTCACTTCCTGCTGATAATGTGCCACACAGTAGCTGTTTGGTAAAAACACGTGTCGTCGTTAATAGACAGAAAACTCTGCTCCGTCGCAGGCTAAAAATAGACATCTCCAGAATTGCACACGGAAAACTCTTTCAGTGAGCCATTTGGGAACCAGACGAATCTCACGGCCCGTGAGTCAGCGGGCAGCGACACTAAGTTGGAATGGAGTTACAGCACACATGACCAGGCATCTTAGACCAGCAAAGGTGGCTAGTACTGCATGGGACACAACAGTTACTTATAGACTCAGCAGGAGACAGTTCCAACAGTCCGCTTCACAGAATCAATAGGAGCATGTGTCCTTTTAAATGATGCATGACACAACACCTGTTCAAGACACTAACAGCCGTTCAGTCAGACATTAATCCTCTCCTCTCCACCTCGTATCCTCTCCTCCTTCTACCCTCCCTCTCCTCCTCTCCTCTCCACCTCCTCACCTCTCCTCCTTCTCCCCTCCTCCTCTCCTCTCCTCCTTTTCCCTTCTCCTCTCCTCCTCTCCTCCTCTCCTCTCTACCTCCTGTCCTCTCCTTTTCTCCTCCTTTCCTCTCCTCTCCTCCTTCTCCCTTCCCTCTCCTCCTCTCCTCTATTGCCCTCCTCTCTACCTCCTCTCCTCCTCTCGTTCTTCTCCTTTCCTCCTCTCCTCTCCTCCTTCTCCCCTCCCTCTCCTCCTCTCCTCCTTTTTTCTCCTCTCCTTCTTTTCTTCTCCTCTCTACCTCCTCACCTCTCCTCCTCTCAAGCAAACCCCCCCACCATTACCACCACTCTCTCCCTTTCTCTCTCTCTCTCTCTCTCTCTCCCTCTCTCTCTGTCCCCAGACAGTAAATTACTGTGTGTAAATAATTGAAGAGCCTTTGGTTATCGTTATAGCATTAGCTAATTGGATGTTTGGAAATGATGGATTATCTTTCATGTGCAAAATGGTTGTAGTTATACTCCTGAATGCACACAGAACATTTCAGTTTGTGTGTGTGTGTGTGTGTGTGTGTGTGTGTTCATGAAAGGTTAGATCAAAGGCATATGGAGGTCATTGGCCTCCGTGTTCTTTGCCACTTGACTGCCATGCAATGGGGTAGTATTTGCCACCTGCGCTGCGCCTTGCCCCTGTCCTGCCAGCCTGACTTCCCCCAACCCCACCCCGATGCCCCCTGGGATGGGCACCATAACAAGGGACAGATAGGAGGGCACTGGAGGGGCATCAGGGTGTAGCCATCAGCAGCACATCAAACGACCACCAGATAAACATAAAAGCAGGCGATTTAGATGCTATTTACTTAGAGTCTCCTCAGCATCAGCATCAGTCCAGCATCTGCCCTCGGACTGAACTTACACGCACACACACACACACATACACACACACACATACACACACACACACACACACACACACACACACACATACACACACACACATACACACACACACACACACACACACACACACACACACACACACACACTCACAAAGTTTGAAGTTGTTAACTACCGTAAATAGACCCTAGGTTGTTTTTACTCTGGAGTTACACTTTAAAAAGTGGTTTTGTCCCTTAGCTCAAGAATCAGTGGTTTATGTTTATGTTTAAATTTATTAGCAGATGCTTTTGTGCAAAGAAAAGTACATTATATTTTAACCAATGACCAGATGAAACACACCAGAGAGGTAGCTCACCCCTAACTTCAGCATTCCCAGAGAAATTCCACTCAAGGTTTGTTTTTTTGTTTGGGGGACAGGATGCCCCCACATTGTTTGTTTCCAGTTGTCAGAGCCTGGGCTGCCCACAGAGACCGTTTTTTTTACAGTGTGCTCATGGAAAGGGCAGTTAGTGGTCGTGAGGAGATGATTGCTGAATATGACAAAAAATGTTATGGGCTTGAAATTGCATAAAATCCCTGACTGGGCCTTTAACTGCTTTATTCGTATCTAACTTTATGACAAAACAGAGCATCTGCATCATGACACTTAAATGTCATTCGTTCAGTTTCAGCTCAAGAGAGCTTTATTGCCAGGACAAATATTTTTTGCATTGCCAAAAGCAGAACAAAACAAACTTTTGTATTAAAATGTTCTGTAACTGTGAGGGAGCACAGGTAAGAGAGATAGGACTGATCTGCTTCGCAGGGCCGTATTAAGCCGTTCTGTGGCCCTGGGCGGGGCTTTGTGTCCAGAGGAGGCCGGGCCACAAACCCACTCATGCCTGTGGCCCCTAGTACTTCATGCCACAAACCCACTCATGCCTGTGGCCCCTAGTACTTCATGCCACAAACCCACTCATGCCTGTGGCCCCTAGTACTTCATGCCACAAACCCACTCATGCCTGTGGCCC
Source organism: Alosa pseudoharengus (assembly GCF_046254945.1). Taxonomy (NCBI): domain Eukaryota; kingdom Metazoa; phylum Chordata; class Actinopteri; order Clupeiformes; family Clupeidae; genus Alosa; species Alosa pseudoharengus. The sequence goes on along the minus strand of NW_027468576.1, from coordinate 37,490,594 downwards.
CTAGTACTTCATGCCACAAACCCACTCATGCCTGTGGCCCCTAGGCATACTTCATGCCACAAACCCACTCATGCCTGTGGCCCCTAGGCATACTTCATGCCCTAATGTGGGATATTTTTTGCTTTTCAGACTTCTGTAGTAGTAGGCTATATTAGGCTACAATGTGAGGGTGACACATTAAATCCACACCCAGTTTTGATCACTGGGCCCTGCAGCTTTGGCTTTCCCATAGTTTCACTGGCATTCATTAGTTTGGGGAAGAGCCACACCCACTGGAGCTTAGGTGTCCCATATAAGGCAGCGTCCCACATCAGGACAATTGAGTATATTTAATAAAACAAAGTGAACGCATAGCAGGCCTTCTACGAGCCCTGTTCTCGGCAAGTACATCAACAAGACCGACTTTTGAATAGACTAGCCTTCTTGATAAGCAGTTTTACTGATGTAACGGCACGATCACGAAACTGGAATCTGTGGCGCTCATGCTTGCAAAGTTCTCAAAATGGCTCAACTGAGGCCTATTTGTGGCTGGCTTATTGGTGTTCAGTTTTGTAAGTAAGTATTTTCAGGTATGTGTCTAAGTGTTTTTAATCACCCAATGTGTTTTGTATTTTGAATAGATGTGTTGTCCCAATGGTACCCATGGGATTTCATTTATGAACAAAGTGTCTTATGAAATAGTGTGTAGTGTGCAGGAGCGAGTGTGTTGCAGAATTGCAACTAAGTGCAAAGCAGCGCTTTTGTTTAAGGTATGACACTGTATTTAAGGTGTAGTGATAAAAGCTTCAAGTTTTGTGACTTTGGTCTAAGCATGTATCTATAGTGTTCAATCAATGGGCAAAAACTGTAAACACAACAGAAAGCATGCTGCTACTGTATAGCCTAATTGTGATATTTATAGGGCAACAGGCTTAATTACATGGACATTATTAAACAGGGTATAGCCTAAATACAAAACATTTTAAAAATCAACAGACTTACCGATGACGTCGGCTCTTTTTTCTGCACTTCGGTGCACCACTTGTACATGTAGCTTACTAGCAACAACGGCAGACTGGCTAGTTGTGGCAGCTGCAGGCTGGCTTTCTTGAGATTCATTTGTTAATTTGGGTTTTCTTTAGTAGCTCTGAAGCTTTCTCTTGTTTCTGTGCATTTTTGTTTTTTTGGGCACCACTTTCATGTCTCCTACGTATGTCTAGACATTTTGGCAGGTGCTTTGTGAACAACAATTTTGGTGTGGTGGCCCCCTGGTGGCCAAGGCCCTGAGTTGCAGCCCCTATAGGCCACTGGGTTAACTCATTGAGTGCCTTTTCCTTCCCATGCGTTGAGTGCCAAAAACGTAATATTACGTTTTTAGCTTTTTTTTTAAATTACGAAACTAGAGACTCTAACACACCTTATATGTGAATTTGGGAACTCTGTGATGAATGGAAATGAAATATATGACAATCGAAAACTCATGAAAACGCACAATCTGGACATTTTATCTGGACATTTTATCATAACTCGGTTGCCGCTTTGGGTCGAATCAGTGACGCATGCACGTCAGGTCAAAACCAGGCCATTTTCGTGGGTCTATCACTAGGTGGTCTCGCCAGGTCTCGTTGATCACTTCTCGGAAAGTTTACACAAGTAAGTAACAGGCAACACTTCATATTTCATGAAAGACGTTATATCTCCATTTCTAGAACAAAAACAGCGATTTTGATGAAAACTAGCCACTGTTTAGCTTGGGATTTCTCAGGAACAGAGGCGTGTAGAAATACACAGTTTGCACACACCGAGAGCTTAAAGTCTCACCTTTTAATCGAGCTAGTGTATGTGTTCATAGCTATAACACAGAATATGCTGTGGCTGTACAAAAATCATCAGCTGCATCAACAATGGTCTAGATTGCTGGCACTCTAGGAAAAAAGCTCCCGAAAACAGCTTGGCATTCAATGAGTTAATACCATAGATATTAGAAACCTAGATACTGTATTGGGCTCCAGAACGTACGTCAGTAGTGCGGCCATCTTGGTGGGGACAACAACAACAAACCCCTGGAGGCCAATGGAGAAACAGGTGTCTCTGATTGGACATCACACAGGTGCCTCTGATTGGACATCACACAGGTGTCTCTGATTGGACATCACACAGGTGCCTCTGATTGGACATCACACAGGTGCCTCTGATTGGACATCACACAGGTGTCTCTGAGTGGAAATCAGACAGGTGTCTCTGATTGGACATCACACAGGTGCCTCTGATTGGACATCACACAGGTGTCTCTGATTGGACATCACACAGGTGTCTCTGATTGGACATCACACAGGTGCCTCTGATTGGACATCACACAGGTGTCTCTGATTGGACATCACACAGGTGTCTCTGATGGCCGGCAAGTGTTGCCCATAGACAGTAAGGTGTTTGCCCCCAGCAATATGGAGGCCGCGTATATGTATGCCACCTAAAAGAACTCGACGGATAATGCAGTATCTAGGTTTCTCAGAGTTTACGGTCGGCGTGAAGGCAGTATTATACCGTTTCACCGACACATGACTAGAATGGTAAAAGCTGATTGGCTTTACACATCAGCACTGCTGGCCATCAGCAGTCATCCAGACTGACACTTCCTGTTTACCCTCCCCAGACATGATTGGCCAGAGGACCCGGGCACCCAAGTCCGGCGAGGGGAAGATGGTGAGCGGACGAGAGACGCTACGTCTGCGCTCGAAAGGCGGAGCCACCGTACAGGAAGTGGTAAGTTGATTGAACAGTAAGTAGAGAGCTGACTGAACAGGAAGTAGAAACATGACTAGACAGGAAGCAGGGACATGACTGGACACATAGATATTAGAACCCTGGATACTGAATTGGGCTCCATAACGTACGTCAATAGCGCCGCCATCTTACTGGGGGCAACAATCAAGCGGTAAATTATTGGAGGCCAATGGAGAAACCTACAGTAATAGAACTCGACAAACAATGCGGTATCTAGGTTTCTAATATCTATGACTGGACAGGAAGTAGAGATCTGACTGAACAGGAAGTAGAGATCTGGCTGGACAGGAAGCAGAGAGTTGGCTGAAGTAGAGAGTGGCTGTTGTCTGCAGATGCTGATGACTCAGAGGGACTTACCCGCAATCCTCCACAACCTACAAACACAATCACTGTGACTAATGTTCTCAATTCCCCATTTTCCCCTCTATATTCATTCTTTCTTTTCTTTCTCTTCTTCACTCTTCACTCTTTTCTCCTCCCCCTCCCCATTCCCTCTCTCCCTCTATCCCCCTCTCCCTCCATCTCCCTCCATCTCTCTCTCTCTCTCTCTCTCCTTGTCCCAGCCTAATGAGTTTGAAGAGAGGGCCACTAGGAAGGTGGATGATCTTCTGGAGAGCTACATGGGCATCCGTGACCTGGAGCTGGGTAAGCAGACAGCAAGCGTACGCAGCATGTGGACGGCCTGGTCCCCCTCCCCTCACATGCGTCATGAGCCTCCATGCTGCATAGAACTCCACACTCTGCACCAGTATGGTGGTGGGTGGGGAGGGATGACCGGGAAGAGACAGGGCCAGGGGTCAGGCTTTTGAGCTAAATCCGTTCTCATGAGTCCCACTTCTAAAGAAGAAAGCTACCGTTAGACACACACACACACACACAGATAAGTCTCATGGGAAGTCCAAATATTATCCATTTCTCCAGATGTGAAGGAAAAGCCTGAATTATAGAAATGTATAGTATAAGTATATATACTCTTTTGATCCCTTGAGGGAAATTTGGTCTCTGCATTTATCCCAATCCTAGATTAGTGAAACACACTCAGCAAACACACAGTGAGGTGAAGCACACACTAATCCCAATGCAGTGAGCTGCCTGCAACAACAGCAGTGCTCGGGGAGCAGTGAGGGGTTAGGTGCCTTGCTGAAGGGCACTTCAGCCGTGCCTACTGGTCGGGGTTTGAACCGGCAACCCTCTGGTTATAAGTCCGAAGCGCTAACCAGTAGGCCACGGCTGCCCCAAATGCATCATGAGTTCTCATGAGTGCAGCTCTCTCAAGAGTCTGAGTCCGACGTTTGATACCGAGCTGCTTTCTCATCTGACAGGAGGCATGCTCTTAGAGCAGGATATTCAGAGCATTCAGGAGGCATACTCTAAGAGCCTTATCAGAGCATTCCGCCCAGAAATCTCTGCCCATCAGTGCAGCTAACCAACAGCTCTCACAGATGGCATTTCTCCTCCTATGATAACAACATTCCTCACCGTCGTGCCAAGCATGTCTTAAACTTTTCTATATGTGCTCACTCTCTTCACATTCAGAGACAGAGAGTCTCCAATTTACACAGATAATATGCCTTACTCTTACAACTATTAATATAACCTTATTTAATGTGTAGATTATTGATATAACCCCCTAAATGTATAGACCCCATAAATGTATAGATTATTCATATAACCTAAATGTAAATACTAATGATATAACCTTTTTTAATGTGTATATTATTGATATAACCCCATAAATGTATAGATTATCTGGTAACACTTTATAATAACTACACACAATTCATCATTTATTAAGCCTTTGTTACTTATTACTTAATGGTTTGTTCATCATTAGTAATTTCTTGTTCATACATCATTTTAAAGCATTTGTTCACACAGTTATAAATGGTTTGTTCATAGAAAATAAGCCTATCCGAAAAATATGTTTGTAAGTACATGATTTATACTTAATAAATGATGAAACAACCACTTATAAATGAAATCATTTTCCCATTATAAACCAGTTGCAAACTATTACAAAATTACTTTGTTCATCATTTGTAAAGCATTGCTCCTATGTTAATTCTCATCAAAACATATTTGTCCACACAGTTATAAATGGTTTGTTCATAGTAAATATGTTTATAGATTACTGTGAATACTTAATAAATGATGCAATAATATTGTGTTGATGAAGTAATATTGAAGTAACAGTTGTTACATACACATGCACTAATGATTAGTTAGGGTGATGATACATATTTTATAAACCACTTCCTAATACTATAATTCATGATTAACTCAGGAGTTACAAGTGGTTAGTTAATGATATTTTGTGAGCTTATCTAAAGTGATGCCTTGCAACACATTTTGAAATGAGTTGTAAAGATTACATTCACATTCATTAATTTAGCAGACAAGCGACTAAATTAAATTGAAGGCCATTGTCTCAACAGTGAAATCTGGGAATCGAACCCCTAACTTTTCAGGCTACTGCATGCTAGTTCAGCACCCTATCCACTACACTGCCATGGCCCAGATAGAAACACCTACAACTACAAGAGTTTCTGTTTTCTTCTACTACACACTGTTAATCATGCATTAAACATCTGTAAATTATTATTAAATGATGTATTCCTACATTAATTCTCATCTGTAAATCGTGTTTACACAGTTAATAATGGTTTGTTCATAGTAAACATGCATATCTATATTATATTTTTGAATTGACTGTTGTAGTACTACTGGGCAGAGGTAGTGTAGTGGATAAGGAGCGGGGTTAGCATGCGGTAACCCATAACGTTGGGGGTTCAAGCCCCGGCATCCACCAATGTGGCCTTGCCTTTAATTTCATTGACATGTGTGAGTCGCTTTGGGTGAAAGTATCTGCTAAATGAATAAATGCAAATGTAAACTTTATAACTCATTTATAAATGTGTTGCAAGGCATAAAACGTCCTCACTTTAGATGAGCTCACAAAATATCATTAACTAACCACTTGTAACTCCTGAGTTAATCATGAATTATAGTATTAGGAAGTGGTTTATAAAATATGTATCCTCACCCTAACTAATCATTAGTGCATGTGAATGTAACAACTGTTAAATAATGGAAATATTACTTCTTAAAAAACATATTATTGCATCATTTATTAAGTATTAACAATAATGTATAAACATATTTTAGATATAGACTTATTTACTATGAACAAACCATTAATAACTTGCTTTACTGATGATAAATTATGTATGAACAATAAATTACTAATGATGAACAAACCATTAACTAATAAGTAACAAAGGTTTAATAAATGATGAATTGTGTGTAGTTATTATAAAGTGTTACCGATTATCCGTATGACCTAAATGTATCCATATAGCCTAAATGTATAGATTATTCATATAACTCATAAATGTGTAGATTGTTCATATAACCTAAATGTATAATGAGGTTTAAGTTTGTTGGGATGTTCCTGTCCTCTGCAGCCACGACCATTGTAGAGGCGGGAAAAGACAAGAGGAATCCGGACGACTTCGCTGAAGCACTGGACTCCGTCCTTGGCGATTTCGCCTTCCCAGATGTGTTCCTGTTCGACGTGTGGGGCGCTCTTGGAGATGTAAAGAATGGAAGATTCTAGAAGCCAGGAAAACCAGGAAATAATTACACTATTTCATCAAAACACTCCAGAAAGCAGAGGACTCTGGGATTGAATCTGTACCTGATCTGAGCTGTATAGGACCATCAGCCGTATAGGAGGCATATATAAGCATTATATGAGCTGTGTTGGAGCATATATGAGCTATATATTATATCAGTGTTTTTCAACCTTTTTTGTGCTACGGCACACTTTTGACACTTAAAATGTCCCACGGCACAGTAACATCCTGTGTGAATAAAAAATAAACATACCATAGCCTAAAATTTCAAATAATACACAGATATGGCCTTATTATGGCTTCTATGCAAGACTGACCTGCTCAATAAAACAAGCGCCCTCTGTTTCATTTGTAGGTGACTATATCTAATTTAATTGTTGTTATGAACTGGATATGTGATGATTCTGTGAATACTGGATATGGGGCCCCCGTTGTACAATGCCTGCATACCACAAATAGTGCAATCATACAATCAATGAGAGCATGTGGTTATAAATTCTTTGATGCAACAGCTGCTTTTCTGGACCAGTGAGTGACATTTGGGTAATTTTCTGCGGCACACCTGATGATCTCTCACGGCACACTAGTGTGCCCCGGCACAGAGGTTGAAAAACACTGTATTATATAACCCGCATATGAGCTGTATGAGTCATATATAAAATAGCGTATATTAGCTGCATTGGTGCGTATATGTCATATATAAGTTACAAATGAGTTATATACAAGTCGACGATCTGTCTTGGTGCATATGTATCCTATATGAGTAGTATGAGTATATATGAGTTGTATTGGTGCGTATGTATCCTATACGAGTCGTATATGAGCTGTGTTGGTGTGTATGTGTCGTATATGAGCTGTGTTGGTGTGTATGAGTCATATATGAGCTGTGTTGGTGTGTATGAGTCATATATGAGCTGTGTTTGTGAGCCAGATCAGGGTCAGATCCATCCCAGACTCAGCTGCTGACTGGGCCAGCATGAACCCACATGAACCCCAGACTGAATAAAGCCCACGTCACTCTGCCTGCACCCCACACACCCAAGCTCCACGTCACACACACACACACAAGCTCCACACACACACACACACAAGCTCCACGTCACACACACACACAAGCTCCACGTCACACACACACACAAGCTCCACACACACACACACAAGGATACAAGAAAGTTTATTGTCACATGCATATAGTTACTGGATGTAAGAAATGCAGTGAAATGATGTCTGGTGTCAGCCTATTTGTGCATTTATGGGGGGGGGGCAGTAGAAGAGGGGGTTAGTAGATTAGGTGGCAAGGGCTGCATAAGAAAGGTGGGGGAGGATTGGGGGTGGGGGGGCGGCACCAACAAGGAGCACCCAAGAGCAACAGGGGCAAGGAAAAACTCCCTTACTAAGGAGGAAACACACGCAAGCTCCACGTCACACACACACACAAGCTCCACGCCACACACACACACACACACACACACACAAGCTCCACCCCACACACACACACACAAGCTCCACCCCACACACACACACACACACACACACACAAGCTCCACGTCACACACACACACAAGCTCCACGCCACACACACACACACACACACACACACACACGCAAGCTCCACGTCACACACACACACAAGCTCCATGCCACACACACACACACACACACACACACAAGCTCCACCCCACACACACACACACAAGCTCCACGCCACACACACACACACACACACACACACACAAGCTCCACGCCACACACACACACACAAGCTCCACCACACACACAAGCTCCACACACACACACACACACACACACACACACACACACACAAGCTCCACGCCACACACACACACACAAGCTCCACCCCACACACAAGCTCCACACACACACACACACACAAGCTCCACGTCACACACACACACAAGCTCCACGCCACACACACACACACACACACACACAAGCTCCACCACACACACAAGCTCCACACACACACACACACACAAGCTCCACGCCACACACACACACACAAGCTCCACCCCACACTCACACACACAAGCTCCACCCCACACACAAGCTCCACACACACACACACACACACAAGCTCTACGTCACACACACACACACAAGCTCTACGTCACACACACACACACAAGCTCTACGTCACACACACAAGCTCCACGTCACACTCACACACAAGCTCCACGCCACTCTGCCTGCACCACACACAAGCTCCATACACACACACAAGCTCCACATCACACACACACACACAAGCTCCACATCACACACACACAAGCTCGACGCCACACACACAAGCTCCACATCACACACACACTCCACGTCACACACACAAGCTCCACATCACACACACACTCCACGTCACACACACAAGCTCCACCTCACACACACACACACAAGCTCTACGTCACACACACAAGCTCCACGTCACACTCACACACAAGCTCCACGCCACTCTGCCTGCACCACACACAAGCTCCATACACACACACAAGCTCCACATCACACACACACACACAAGCTCCACATCACACACACACAAGCTCGACGCCACACACACACACAAGCTCCACATCACACACACACTCCACGTCACACACACAAGCTCCACATCACACACACACTCCACGTCACACACACAAGCTCCACGTCACACACACACACACAAGCTCCACATCACACACACACACACAAGCTCCACATCACACACACACTCCACGTCACACACACAAGCTCCACGTCACACACACACACAAGCTCCACATCACACACACACTCCACGTCACACACACAAGCTCCACATCACACACACACTCCACGTCACACACACAAGCTCCACGTCACACACACACACACAAGCTCCACATCACACACACACTCCACGTCACACACACAAGCTCCACGTCACACACACACACAAGCTCCACATCACACACACACACTCCACGTCACACACACACACACAAGCTCCACGCCACACACACACACAAGCTCCACACACACACACAAGCTCCACATCACACACGCACAAGCTCCACACACACACACACACAAGCTCCACATCACACACACCAGGGGCGCAACTACCCATTTTTGAGGGGTATGCAACAACAATATTTGCGCCCCCCCCAAAAAAAAACAAACAAAAAAAACACACAAACTAAAGCAAAACAAAAGACCAATCATTTACACTATTACCTACTGTGTATTAGTGTCTATTGAATATGTTTTTAAAGAAATGCTGCCAATTTGATGTTTAACTTGATGTTATACTTGATAAGTATTGATAAATGGTGCGTTGCCACTTTAAGAGAGTCTAAACGGTTCTCATAACGTCCTTTTGCCAGCTAATGCTCACAATGGATAAGGCTGATAGGCACTCTAGCCTTGTTTGTTTGCACCACATTGACAACACAATATTAAGTTATTACAAGGAGCCTTCATTATTAGGATATGGAAAAATGTAATGAGTTACAGCTAGCATGACATTTCTGTTTGCAGTTTGCCATTAAAAGTGCAGTGTGAGCATGGTAGCCACCTAGCTATCTTAATGGAATAGGCTATGTTTCAATCGGCATTATGCTTAACAAACGCTAGTTAGTCTGTTAACATTCATATTTGCAAGCCTCCAAGTACAGACGTCATCACTTTAAATCTTACCTGTTGCCTTTCACCGTCCACTTATTTAACTGCTGTTGCATCCCTTGACATGCCATCTCCTTTTCCCTCTTTCTTTTTCTATTTTTAGTCGTCAACAGCCTTTTTTTGCTGTATCCATCTTTTTCCATAGACGGCAACTCACTACTCGTAGGCCTATCTGCTCGCCCAGCACTCACGGCGCCCCCACTCCCTCTTCTATGTCAAAATTCTATAATGGAATCTTATGAGATAGGGCGCCTACTCTAGCCTGTTAGTCCTCTAAAATGTTATAGAACATTGAGAAAAAAAGTTGAAATGATTTAGAAACGGACAGCAGTAGCTACATATAGAAAATACCAAATATATATATATATATATATATATATATATATATATATATATATTTTACCATCGCTATAGCGCATACCCACTTTTTGCGCCACTGACACACACACACAAGCTCCACATCACACACACACACAAGCTCCACGTCACACACACACACAAGCTCCACGCCACACACACACACACACACACACACACAAGCTCCACCCCACACACACACACACAAGCTCCACCCCACACACACACACACACACACACACACAAGCTCCATGCCACACACACACACAAGCTCCACGCCACACACACACACACACACACACACACGCAAGCTCCACGTCACACACACACACACACACACACACACAAGCTCCACCCCACACACACACACACAAGCTCCACCCCACACACACACACACACACACACACACAAGCTCCACGCCACACACACACACAAGCTCCACGCCACACACACACACACACACACACACACGCAAGCTCCACGTCACACACACACACAAGCTCCACGCCACACACACACACACACACACACACACACACACACAAGCTCCACCCCACACACACACACAAGCTCCACGCCACACACACACACAAGCTCCACACACACACACACACACACAAGCTCCACGTCACACACACACACAAGCTCCACGTCACACACACACACACACACACAAGCTCCACGCCACACACACACACAAGCTCCACATCACACACACACAAGCTCCACACACACACACACACAAGCTCCACGTCACACACACACACACACACAAGCTCCACGCCACACACACACACACAAGCTCCACATCACACACACACAAGCTCCACACACACACACACAAGCTCCACGTCACACACACACACAAGCTCCACATTACACACACACACACAAGCTCCACACACACACACACACAAGCTCCACACACACACACAAGCTCCACACACACACACACACAAGCTCCACATTACACACACACACGCATACTGTATAGATGGGCACGCAGTACCGCAGCAGATGTGTGTTGTCTTCGTGGGCAGGAGCAGCACACACACACACACACACACACACACACACACACACACACTGCAGAGGGATATGATGCGTGTCTGCAGACAGTATCCCAAGTGCCTCCCCCTCTCCCCCTCCAAGTGCATCATTGTTCCATCTGTGCTGTGTATTTGTATGTGTACACACACACACACACACACACACACACACACACACACACACCTCATTGTTCCATCTGTGCTGCGTATTTGTGCAGAGATGGCGATGACAGGAAACATGACTGGTAAAAATCTACCCAGAGTCGCTAAGGTGACATTGACAGAATTATTGTATCAGCATGACTGCATGTAGGACACACACACACACACACACACACACACACACAAACTATTATAAACAATAGAACTTCATATCAGAGATCCATCTCTTAACCAGGACTTGCCAAACATTTCAAACATTGCTTTATAACATCTGCTGATGACTAATATCACATAGACACACACACACACACACATGCTTGTACATTCAGACTCACAAGGGGCCAATGCCCCCTGCTTCTGTGAGTGAGCATACCAAACATTCCTTCCTGTGAGGTCACTTGCTGTGTGCAGTGGGAAACTGTGGGTTTCTCTCAGCATGGACACTGCAGCTCAAATACCCGCCCCCCCCCCCCCCCCACACACACACACACACGCACTCTTTGCCTGAACAGATGAAGGTCTTCACTTCAATCGATTATGTAGTATGTGTTTACTGACTGCACATAACAACACTTGTTTTACATCGTTAGTGTGTTTATATTACTTTATTTGTTGTTGTTTTCCTTCAGACACCAGATAGCAGTACATTGTAAATACACAATATATTCATATTTCCTTCATGTGAAATTCACCAGGGGGATCTGGGGGGATTGCAGCGCGTGCATAGTTTCAGTGTGAATGTTAGTTTTGCTGATGCTATTGTGT
>NW_027468576.1:37468205-37473205 GCF_046254945.1 Alosa pseudoharengus | reverse complement strand
TCACTGCCGCTGTTGTTGCAGGCAGCTCACTGCGCCGGGATTAGTGTGTGCTTCACCTCACTGTGTGTTTCACTAATTCATGGATTGGGATAAATGCAGAGACCAAATTTCCCTCACGGGATCAAAAGAGTATATATATATAAAAAAGTTCCTTTTGAGCAAGATGGACTGAAAAGTGGACATCGGGCAAAGCAAAAAAATGATCGGAGACTCCTGGTGGATGTGGGAAGGCAACCTATGAGTTCCGCAGTGTGTTGTCGTGACTACAGACACAACATATATGAGAGTCCATCACAGTCCACAAGTCCATAACAACATTTCTGTTAGATTTTGTTTTTTTTGTGGACGATCACTGGAAGAAGCTGTACAGGAGCTGTGTGAAGCTGGTGGAAAGGCAAGCCAGTGGTTAGTGTGGAGGCGCTCCCAGACTGCCTGGGGTCACGTTCTGAGCAGAACTGACTCAGAGATATGGGAACTCTTGCTGCTGTGTTTCTGGAGTTGTGCTTGTTGATGTCTCTGTAACGTGTCCCAACCCATCATGAGTGTTGGAAGAGGGTTGGTCCAGGATGCCAGACACCACTGTTGAGCCTTCAGGAGGTGTCATGGGCCTTATTCAACAAAACACCCGTGAAGGAAGGTGCTCTGCTTGATAACAAGTGATATACTAACAAAAGAGGCTCTGCTTGATAACCAGTGAAACACTAACAAAAGAGGCTCTGTTGCTAATGTTTTGTGTTTTCTCTGTTGTGATTTTTTTAGTTAGGCTACCGGTAGCACATGTTGTGCCGTGAAGGAGAGCCTACAGTATACAGCCACATGCGCATTTGCGACTACCGCCAGCCAATTGTGTATTGTTACCATGTCTCATGTCCTGTTGTGTAATCTTATATAGGCTTGATTGTGTATTGTTACTGTATCTCATGTCCTGTTGTCTAATCTTATATAGGCTTGATTGTGTATTGTTACTGTATCTCATGTCCTGTTGTGTAATCTTATATAGGCTTGATTGTGTATTGTTACTGTATCTCATGTCCTGTTGTGTAATCTTATATAGGCTTGATTGTGTAATGTGTATTGTTACTGTATCTCATGTCCTGTAATTTTAGATTACCGTGTCTCCTGCCCTGTTGTCTAATCTTAGATTACTGTATTTCCTGTCCTGTAGTGTAATCTTAGATAGGATTGGTTGTGTATTGTTACCATAACTCCTGTCCTGTAGTGTAATCTTAGATAGGATTGGTTGTGTATTGTTACCATAACTCCTGTCCTGTAGTGTAATCTTAGATAGGCTTGGCTGCTGATTGGCCTCTGTGGCAGCGTTTGTTGAATCGTTACTGAGAGCCTAAATGGATCCTGGGTACAGCATGCGGTGTCACGACTGCCACAAGCCAATTGTGCATTGCTGTTGAATCTTGTGTCATGCTGTTTAATGTGGAGTAGGCTTGGCTGTTGCTCGGCATTTGTGGGAAATCCCCCACCTAAGGCACAAGGAATGTAACGCCTTTTCCTGTGCATGTCTGAAACGAACCGATCACACACATGTCACAGAGCTACCACTACACCACAAATTAACAACGCACACATACACAGACACACAAACACAGACACACAAAGACACACACACACACCACAGACACACACACACACACACATCACAGACACACACAGTGATGTCTTAAGCCATGCACAGAAAGAGAGTGCTTCAGATGACTAATGTGTGGGGTGAGGGTGGCACAGCCTCAGAGCGTGGTAGCCTGTACTGGCAGGGAGGGTGGCACAGCCTCAGAGCGTGGTAGCCTGTACTGGCAGGGAGGGTGGCACAGCCTCAGAGCGTGGTAGCCTGTACTGGCAGGGAGGGTGGCACAGCCTCAGAGCGTGGTAGCCTGTACTGGCAGGGTGCAGAGTTCATGAGTTCATGATGGCGGAAGCCAGAGTGGCAGAGAGCGGGCGCATCTTAGCCGGGTGAGCGGGTTTATCGGCCAGCGGAGAGAGTGGGCAGGGTACAGGGCAGAGGGGTTACCGGGGTGGTTCCACAGGGGTGACAGCATCATAGGGGCAAAGTGGGGCAAATCAGACCACGCAGTAGTAAAGCTCTCACCAAAATGCAACCTAGGGTCTTTTCGTGAATGTACCCGAGTCAAGCTTTCATTTAAAAGCATAAATACGTTGGAAGCGCCACTTTTAAGCTTGACTTTTAAGATTGTCACTCACTTGGTTTTTCCACTCGCCGCCATCTTGCCAGTCAAGAAGTGAGTTGACCAAAACCTTTCTTTTTAGTAAACTCCGTACACAAACAATGTTCACAATGCTCAAGTTCATGTGTAGAGACCCTGGTGATACTTCGATCAACGTTTCATGTTGTGTCGAGCCTTCCTAGTGTTTGAAAAATAACGATTTTGATGCGATCATGCATGAAAATAGTAATGTCCCTACCACTCTCATTCAAAAGGCCATTTGACCCGAAAACGACATGTGGTCAAGCTTAGAAATGGCGCTTCCGACGTAATTATATGCTTTTTTAAACGAAAGTTTGATTGGGTACATTCACGAAAAGACCCTAGGTTGCATTTTGGCGAGAGTTACGCTTTAAGTCACAGAGTCCAGCTAAGTGCAGAGCAGAGAGTGGCTGGAGATGAGGTCATTTGTTTGTTTGTTTACTTGTTTGTTTTACTCGCCTCAGCCTGGACTCCTGACACAGGATGTAGACCCAGGGGTCACAGATCTGATTACAGGTGGCCAAACGCAGACCGAACAGAATGTAGTCAGGTTTCACTGGCGCCCCCGACAGGGCACTCATGAGAATATACATCTGCACAGGAGAACACAAAGACACACACACAAAGACACACACACATGCAAAACACACAAACGTACAGTAAGACATTAACACAGGTGAAAGAAGGGGGACCGTCACAGACACACTCACAGTTTTCCTAGACGAGGTCCAACGAGGATGAAAAATCTGAGGACTAGGTCACTGAATTATGACAAATCTGTGAGAAATCTGACAAATCAGTGAGCATTTTACGGCTACTATAAAGGTGTTCCAACATCCCATCTAAAGTTCTTTGCAGGGGAACATCAACTCGGAGTGGTTGGTGGTTTGGCAGGATATCCTGTGATGAACGATCTCTGTTAGTGTGACCACGATCACCCCTCTCTGTGAGGTCTGCCGTGTGAAGGGCAGCCCACCCTTGTGTGGACAGCACTCGTTAAATTAAACGTAGCGGATAAATATTATTAACTCGCTGGACTCGTCCCAAACGTTCTCTCCTCTGCTCTGCTCTCCTCTCCTCCCCAGAATGGCACAGAAATGGTGGAGCTGTCTCGGCCACAACGCCATCAGTGTGTGTGTGTGTGTGTGTGTGTGGTCGCTAGGATACTGGACACAGGCACATGGTTGGATGAACTCCATCTCCAAGTATCCCGCCCCGAGGCGGGGGTTAGATGAGAGCCCTCGAGGCCTGTGGGTACTGTGGTTATGATGGCCGGTCAATGGGCAGCCCTGGACTGACATGTGGAGAGGACTAGAGGAGTGAGCGGTCAGTGTGCTCATGTTCCCTGACGTGTGTGTGTGTGTGTGTGTGTGTGTGTGTAGAGGAGTGAGCGGTCAGTGTGCTCATGTTGCCCTGTGCTCTGACGTGTGTGTGTGTGTGTGTGTAGAGGAGTGAGCGGTCAGTGTGCTCATATTCCCTGACGTGTGTGTGTGTGTGTGTGTGTGTGTGTAGAGGAGTGAGCGGTCAGTGTGCTCATGTGCCCTGACGTGTGTGTGTGTGTGTGTGTGTGTGTAGAGGAGTGAGTGGTCAGTGTGCTCATGTTCCCTGACGTGTGTGTGTGTGTGTGTGTGTGTGTGTGTGTGTGTGTGTGTAGAGGAGTGAGTGGTCAGTGTGCTCATGTTCCCTGACGTGTGTGTGTGTGTGTGTGTGTGTGTGTGTGTAGAGGAGTGAGTGGTCAGTGTGCTCATGTTCCCTGACGTGTGTGTGTGTGTGTGTGTGTGTGTGTGTGTGTAGAGGAGTGAGCGGCCATGTGCTCATGTTGCCCTGTGCCCTGACGTGTGTGTGTGTGTGTGTGTGTGTAGAGGAGTGAGCGGTCAGTGTGCTCATGTGCCCTGACGTGTGTGTGTGTGTGTGTGTAGAGGAGTGAGCGGTCAGTGTGCTCATGTGCCCTGACGTGTGTGTGTGTGTGTGTGTGTAGAGGGAGTGAGTGGTCAGTGTGCTCATGTTGCCCTGTGCCCTGACGTGTGTGTGTGTGTGTGTGTGTGTGTGTGTGTGTGTAGAGGAGTGAGTGGTCAGTGTGCTCATGTGCCCTGACGTGTGTGTGTGTGTGTGCGTGTGTGTGTGTAGAGGAGTGAGTGGTCAGTGTGCTCATGTTGCCCTGTGCCCTGACGTGTGTGTGTGTGTGTGTGTGTGTGTGTGTGTGTGTAGAGGAGTGAGCGGTCAGTGTGCTCATGTGCCCTGACGTGTGTGTGTGTGTGTGTGTGTGTGTGTGTAGAGAGGAGTGAGAGGTCAGTGTGCTCATGTTGCCCTGACGTGTGTGTGTGTGTGTGTGTGTGTGTGTGTGTGTGTGTGTGTGTAGAGGAGTGAGCGGTCAGTGTGCTCATGTTGCCCTGTGCCCTGACGTGTGTGTGTGTGTGTGTGTGTGTGTAGAGGAGTGAGCGGTCAGTGTGCTCATGTTGCCCTGACGTGTGTGTGTTCCCAGCGGCGCTGGTGTCCATTAATGAAGGTTCACTGGGGTTCACTAATGCAGCCGTGGAGGCAGTAATCTGGAGGATGTAGAGTAGAGTCAGTGCAACAACGTGTGTGTGTGTGTGTGTGTCTTTGTGTAAGTTTTGTGTGTGTGTGTGAGAAAGTTGGTCTGCATCTGCATGTGGATGTGTATCCACGACCAATAGCAAACCTCAGTGTGTGTATGTGTGTGTGTGTGTGTGTGTGTGTGTGTGTGTGTGTGAGATGTATATGAGTCTGTGAGTGCGTGCGCACGAGTGTGTGTGAGAGTGTTTC
>NW_027468576.1:37428205-37463205 GCF_046254945.1 Alosa pseudoharengus | reverse complement strand
CGGACAACTCGAAGAAAAATAGTTTTCAACGCATCAATGAATCAATTTTTCATCTAAATATTTGCTGTCGTCACTATGACCAATTTATTTATGAGACTGAAAGGACAGGAATTCACTTTAGACTCCCAAACACAGACATGTTTATTATTTAAAAGTGCTCAACGCTGTGGACGGAATCCTGTCAGAGGCAGTTTCCCACTGCCAGACAGACAGAAGCATGCTGTGGCGACATGATAGCAACCGTGGGACGGCACGCGGTCTTCACTCGGAACGTATCTTCTGTATTCACATGCACTATACAACTGAGTCATTCCATGCGTTTACTATTAACAATACATTTGACAGCATTATCCAAACCACACAATACATTATGTTAGAATTTGTTGGTTTAGTTGAAGTGTTATGAGAACTTGCTTTGTGGCACGGTGTTGTCTAAAGGTGGCACGGTGTTGTCTAAAGGTGGCACGGCGTTGTCTAAAGGTGGCACGGCGTTGTGGCACGGTGTTGTCTAAAGGCTTGCTCCGTGGCACGGTGTTGTCTAAAGGTGGCACAGAGTTGTCTAAAGGTGGCACAGAGTTGTCTTAAGGTGGCACGGTGTTGTCTAAAGGTGGCACGGCGTTGTCTAAAGGTGGCACGGTGTTGTGGCACGGTGTTGTTTAAAGGTGGCACGGTGTTGTCTAAAGGTGGCACGGTGTTGTCTAAAGGTGGCACGGTGTTGTCTAAAGGTGGCACGGCGTTGTCTAAAGGTGGCACGGTGTTGTGGCACGGTGTTGTCTAAAGGTGGCACGGTGTTGTGGCACGGTGTTGTTTAAAGGTGGCACGGTGTTGTCTAAAGGTGGCACGGTGTTGTGGCACGGCGTTGTCTAAAGGTGGCACGGCGTTGTCTAAAGGTTGCACGGTGTTGTCTAAAGGTGGCACAGTGTTGTGGCACGGCGTTGTCTAAAGGTGGAACGGTGTTGTCTAAAGGTGGCACGGTGTTGTCTAAAGGTGGCACGGCGTTGTCTAAAGGCTTGCTCAGTGGCACGGTGTTGTGGGGTCCAAACACACGGGCATACTGCGTCTGCTCTTGTTCATGTGAGAACACCCCAGCGCTGACCTCGCTTCTACTCTACTTCTGCGTCAGAGGTCAGTCATCACTTCCTGAGACGTTGAAGATCTCTAAAACATATGAGTATCCATCTCTAACTCTTTTTGTTTTGCCCGCCACCACCCCCGCTCGTCGGAGGACAACTTTATTTTGAATTCAAATGATGTGTTAAGTACAAACAGTGATTACTCCAGACAGACCCACATCCACCCCCTAATACTGTGATAGCCCTAATATTGTGAGGTAGATAATAAATCAAATTAAAAAATAAATACAAATAAATTCTTGTGAACAATAACTGATGGCAAATTGGACAGAATTAGACTAAATACAGATGGACAGACATATACAGACAGTAGACAGGCAGACGCTAACAGACAGATAGAGGCAGAAAAACAGATACAGACGATAGACAGACAGATGCTAATATACAGACAAGCAGATCAATGGACGAAGACAGACAGATATGCGGGTGGACGGACTAGTAGACAGACAGGAAGACAAATACATCCAGACAGACAGGAAGACAAATACATCCAGACAGACAGGAAGACAAATACATCCAGACAGACAGGAAGACAAATACATCCAGACAGACAGGCAGATATACAGATACAGTATTACTGTGTGAGTGGAGAGATCTACTGAGAGGGCTGGTGGCTGTAAGTGTGTGTATGTGTGTGTGTGTGTGTGATTGGGAGTGTGTGCAAGGTGATAGAGAGAGAGAGAGAAAGAGAGAGAGCAAAAGAGAGAGGTAGGGAAAGAGAGAGGGATGGAGAGGGGTTATATCAGCATAATGACCAGGGGAAGAGAGGGGGGGTGCAGATGTTGAGTATCGGTGGTGTAGGGGGTGTAAATGGCACAGTTATTGCTGAGTTTGAAGGAAGGTTATATGAAAGGGTTCCAGATGTCTTTGAAGGCTGATCTATCGTTCTTCTTTTGAGCTGAGAGTTCTTCTGTAAGGATGCGTTCTGAAATTAGGTTGATCCAATGATTTATGTGACAAGAGTATCTAGATTTCCAGTTTTGAAAGACTATTTTCTTAGCGATAGTTAAAGAGACAAGTACTGGATATTTCAGTTTCTGTGGAACGAGGATAGAAGTGGTGTCTCCTAGAAGACAAGGTGTGGGGGAGAGTGGGACTCTACAGTCCAAGATGGTGGAGAGTGTCTTTGGGACTGATGTCCATAGGAGATTGACTGTGGCATGCTAATATGTGTCAGTGCTTCCCGACGTGCAGTGAGGGCAGATGTCTTTGTCGGCTATTCCCATTTTGAATAGTTAGCTTTGGGTGAAGTGAGTCCTGTGAATGGTTTTATGTTGTATGAGTTTGGTTGGTGTTGGAAGTCATAGCGAATATATTCTTGCAGATATTTGTCCAGAAATCTGGGGTTGGAAGGAGGACCATGTCATTTTTCCATTTTGCTTTTGGGAGTGTTATGGAGGAGGTTGGAGAGGCAATCACTTTGTAGACTTTAGAAATTATTTTTTTTGTGGATGGTCTGCAATTCTTAATAGCTGTTCAATGGTGTTTGTAGGTTCAAGTGTGCTGTTTTTATTGATTTTGCTTTCAGTTGCTTTCAGTATTTTTCAATAAGTGGTGGAGGTGGGTGATACCTTTAGATTCCCATTTGGGGAAGTGAATTGGTGTCTTGCGTAGTAGGAAGTCAGGATGGTGCCATATGGGGGTGAGTCTACAAGGTGTTAGGGTGGATTTAGTGATTCTATTGGTTTTCCACCAGGCTGTAAGACTGGTGCTAATAGTGATGTATTTGAAAGAGTCCAATTTTTAACTGCTTGTCGTAGAAATGGTAAATCTGCAATGTAATGGGGGATTGTTAGATTTTGTTCTAATGCTAACCACGGGTGGGAATTTTGCTTCGGTGTCCATTTGAGAAGATATTGTAGCTGATTTGCAAGAAAGTAACTCTCTGACTCATATGGTCATCCACATATGGTCAGAGAGGGAAGCTTCTCAAGGACTGTACATCTATCAAGAGTCGGATAATTTCTCCATAACATCACTTATCAAGGGCTGTACGTTTATCAAACGATCCGAAGCCATCTCCATATTAGATCGGTGAGGAACCCTCGAATGCACAAGTCGTTCAACCACAACAATGATTGTACCTTTGAAACCAATCAATCACAGAAGGAACCTTGTCAGCACCTGAGATCCCTTGGTTCTGGAACTGCTACGAGAAACCTTCTAAAGAACTCACTGATCATCTCCATATAAGACCACTGACATAGTGTATCACATGATATCACATACATGATCACAGGGGAACCTCATGTATTACTGCACCTCTTAAACCCAGAAGGCACTGCATGGCTAGCATAGAGCTTTGTGTAACTAACCTATTATCACACAGCTGCCCTAACTCTCTATGACAATCCTCACACACACACACACACACACACACTTACCTACACACACACACACACACACACACCCACCCACACTCTTACCCACACACACACACACACACACCAGAGTTTCCGCTAGACAAAAAAGGTGCCGGTCAAGGTGACCGGCAGAGGTTTCGTTTTCCGGACATTTTGATGATATGCCGGTCAAATATCCTATTATCGCTTCTTAATTAGTCAAATTGAGGAAAACTGGAGACAGGCTATGTAGCTTAAAGAATGACATAATCAGGTTGTATAGAATGCAACATGTTCATTAGCCTAACTTTCGGCCGCGGTTCACTGATACCGTTTAGGCTAATTGTGCCAGAAATTATCCGCGGACCAGCAATCTCCTCGTCGAGGAGGCCCTAACCCTGCAGATCATAGACAGAGAATGCATAGGCCTACTGTATACTTTGGGTAAAGAACACTTTGCATGTCCAGTGTACACGGAGAATGACAGTTTCTTGGAGTGGCCGCACCCCCCGCAACTCCCAATGTCACTGATTCCGACAGATAAGCCCGACACTTCTGCTTTTTATCTGGTGGTGCCACCGTGGTGGTGGAGTTGACCGGACATCTGAGGCTTCAGATGTTACCAATTTATCATCATCCATCGCGTCTGGCCTCTGAAAAAACTTTTAAGGCTAGTCTGCCTGGGCCTGGCCATGTTTGAACCGCCTCACTCATTTGTTTGTTGTTTAACATGGACGTTTTAAGCGTGCGCTTCCTATTTGAAATGCAGCATATGGTCTATGTGTGTTGTTTAATAGCTTACTTTTCAAACGGTAGAGCCTGTTCATTTAAAAACATAGCCAGAGGACGTATAATATAGGCTTACATATTAGGCTAAGGCTTATTCTCAAATTCAGATTGCGTCGGGGGACGGGATTATTAGCCAATTTCAATCGGACAATTTGACCGGAGAGATTTAATTTTGTCGGACATTTCATTTTTTTTCCGGCCAATGTCCGGTAATTACCGGACAACGGAAACCCTGACACACACACACACACACACACACACACTTACCTACACACACACACACACACACACTTACCTACACACACACACACACACACACACACACACACACACTTACCCACACACACACTCACTTACCGACACACACACACACTTACACACACACACACACACACACACATTTATACAGGGCCGTGAAGAGAGGACAGGACAGGAAATAAGTGGGAGAGAGAGATGGAGAGAGATGGAGAGTTTGGGAATTGACCTCAGGTCGGACTCGGACCCGGATTCCTGTAGGCACTGGGCCTGTTTATGGTTCAAAACACTGCCACTACTGCTGTGCTCACTTCTTCCTCACCCCACACACACACACACACACACACACACACACACACACACACACACACACCATCTCCATATGAGATATAAGGGGGCTTATCAACAAGGATATGGTTTTCAAAAGGATCAAGTTCCTGAATCACTTTAAAGCTAGTTTTCTGGCAACCACCAGCCAAGCTGTTACATCACTGGGTGTAAACAGGAAGTGACAAAGACACAATGGTGATGATATCAGGGAAACAAAATTTAGAATTTCTTGAAATAAATAAAGCGTGTTGCAAAACATACTCATCATCAGAATCATATCATTACTGGGAAAACTACTGGAAACAGTGGCCATGGGTCAAATATCACACCCACACTGGACACAGTGAAAGTTCTGGGTTGACCTCCAGTGACCCTAGGTCTCAGTGTCCAATTGCAATGGTGTTTTAGAGAACACATTAAATGTTTCTGTCCATTCCAAAACTACTGTGATGTAAACGGAAATAATAAAGTAACTCAATTATATATGTTATATATAACAATTTACATTATTCTGTATCGGAACGCCCCTTATTACCACCAGTCCTGTGTTTCCGTCCTCTTGCGTGTGTGTCACTTACTATTAATTTCTATACAAACCAAGACGGCGGATTCCTAAACAAACGCAAGCACCCACACCATGAGTTTATCTAAATTAGCCATGTACCAAAAATGACATTTTACCGTGACTCAAAGAGCTGTGTGTACAAATCCACGTGGAGCTTGGAGCCACTCGAGCGTGGTACACAAAATCGGATAATTCAGGCAGTAAAAGCCCCGGTAAGAACCAAACCAGATTTTGTTCAAATCTACACACCTATGGCTACTGAAAAATGTAAGGTTCATTTTTCAAATGTTATTTTGAAGTATTAAAAAACATTGTTGTTTTAGAATTTCGAACGAAATGGTTGATAATTGGAGGTGTTACGATACATTAATTTTGAACAACCTCTCTGAAGCTGAAATTCCCAAGATGCATTCTGGCACCTCTTTATCAATATCTGATGCCCACCGGCCATGTCCATCTTTATCAACACGGTCGAAGGGGGTCACTTGCGCTTCAGCCTGGTTGGTGCTCACGGAACAGGACGCAGAAGTCAAAACGGGAGATCCAAGGAGCAGGATGCCCATGCGTCATCTTCAGAGTCAATCTTGCAAATGTCATCACCTGCTACACATGCACCATGTTCTGTGTGTTTATATTGACTGATGTCTGAATGAAGAAACAGGCTGACGAACTGCACAGTGAAATAGGGATTATTCAGAGCAGTGGGCATTGCATTCTCTAATCTTTTATTCCTCTCAACCCTGGGATCATGCTGCTGGTGTTATCTCTGCGCTGTTGAAAGAGGAATCATACAGAATCTTCATGATAGACAGATGCATGTTGAACACACATACAGCTTTAAGTATAAGTATAAGTATAAGTATAGTATACTATTTTGATCCCATGAGAGAAATTTGGTCTCTGCATTTATCCCAATCCGTGAATTAGTGAAACACACTAAGCACACAGTGAGGTGAAGCACACACTAATCCCGGCGCAGTGAGCTGCCTGCTACAACAGCTGCGCTCGGGGAGCAGTGAGGGGTTAGGTGCCTTGCTCAAGGGCACTTCAACCGTGCCTACTGGTCGGGGTTCAAACCGGAATGGTTACCGCGTTAAAGCTGTATGTGTGTGTTCAACATGCATCTGTCTATCAAGGAGATTCTGTATGAGAGCTGTATATACAGTACACACACACACACACACACACACATAAACATGTGTCATTGATGAGAGAACTGAGACATCCCAAAGCACAGTTCCCCCTGCTGAGCAATGCACAAACACACACAAACACACACAAACATTAACACACATACATCACACACACCAACACACATACACACACACACACACCCTGAGCCAAACACGAGAACAGATATCAAATCAGTTTTGTGATAAAAAAAAAGCATTAACGGACACAAGAGAGCATTTCCATTTCACAGAGAAAACACACAGACTTCCTGGCGTCTGCTGCCCAAAACCGCGTCACGGACAGTTGCCTCTCACAGTGACCTGGCCCACGGAGAGCCATTACGGATCACTTTACCTCGACGGGGTCTGATAAGGCTAATGCACCAGGGGTCATTAGAACGGGTCCTACCGTCCTGAGTGCGACTGGCCCGAAACAGTCCTAACATGGGAGTGCAGAGGGCCAAACGCCAGCCTAATGTCCACCACTGAAGCCTTTTACTGGAAGATGGACCGAGGGTGAGGTCACCTAATCAACTTTACCCAGACTGATTGACCACCCCCCTCCCACTCTGTCAGAAATAATGGCAGGTCAAGTCAATTAGGGTCCGTCCCACATGTCACTCCATGAGTAAAATAAATAATTCATATTTACACTCCATGAGTAAAATAAATAATTCATATTTACATCTCACCAGCACATGGCACCAGCACAAAAAAAGCTCACTAAGATTGGTAGAGATTCTGGTGAAGAAAACACAGATGACTGATTAAGTTTTCTTTCTTTTCTTTTTGACATTTTGGTTTGGACATTGTTCAGAGCTTAAACCAAAGAACAAATCTGCAGGCCTACCATAAGGTTATCAGACATTTCTGAAGATGGCTGGCCTATATCGCCCATTTCTGAAGATGGCTGGCCTATATCGCCCTGGGCTCTGCTGCAGTACTCATTTTGTGTATTGATAGCTTTTAGGCTGTCTTCTGTCATAATAGCCTACACAGACAATGGTTTTCATAATCCTACGCACTGCTAGTAATAACTGCCTAATGGACACTTTTAACACAGCCCGACCCAGGAGCCTTTTACAGCCCACGTTAAGATTATCTTTGTTGGACCAAACCATAAATAATCTTGTTTGAGACAAACAATATTTCAGGCTAACATTAATAAATAAATAAAATATAGACTAGGTTTGCATGTGCAAATTTGATTTCAAATGTTTTAACCTGCACCCTAGGCTATTCAGATTGTGCTGTCATTGTGCTGACATGTGCTGTCAGCATCATGTCAATCATCATTGCTTTCGTTTCTGAACGCCCCATGCTGTTTAGGAGCAATCCATATGCATTAACCTTCAGGTTACTATAATGATGCAGCCTGGGAACACCCAGACCTTCACAACTGTACAGAGCAAAGCCCAAATTTCTCAAAAACACATTTTGTTAAATATATTACTAACACATATTTCTCTGCAAACACTAACTTTACCAAAACAATGGAAATCTGACTCAAAATGAAATTATTCTGTCAAAGAATGACACTTGTTTTCACTTCACAAGGTACATGCTTTCAATCAAAGTACACCAGGTTTCAAAATACTGGCTATTGTTGACATTACAAAAACTGCATAGACTTATGTTTCAGTTTTACAGGTAGCCTATTTGCATGCAATTTTTACAATAAATGTCTTGGTTGGGAACTGTATGTCCACATGTTATGTTCACATTCGAAAGAATTCCAGTAAAAAGCAAACTTACAGTTTTTTTGAGTCGCTAACAACCGTTTGTCCAACCAGTTGTCACATTTTCAAAACTCTAAATACAGTTAGCACAGCATCGGTCTTTTGTGGCCATACCATTCACACATTTCATGTCGTTTTTCACACGATATGCAGTCAGTGAACACATTTCCACAATGCTTACATTTTCTTAACAGAAAAGCTATACCTCCCAACAAAATTATGGATTGTTTTTGCAGTATTTACGAATGTTAACACACAATAGCAAAAACAATATTCTAAACCTTAGATACAGTATAAAAACCTCTGCTTCTGCAATGATCTCAGTTCAAAAACAATATATCTCAGCTGATAATAAACAAACCATTGAATAATTGACACACAATTGATTTATGTTGGGTAAATTGGGCCAACCACAGCTGATTCCAGTCTGGCTTAGACTCAGTGGCAGGGGTTATTTTTTTCTATTACATTGACACGTACACAGTAAAAGGAGGACTTTGAGGAGTGATGTTTTTAGAAACAGAAACAGAAAAAGACAAACACTGTAATGTCTGGATGAGGAAGAGTAAGAGCAAGGGGCCCAGTGAGAAGAGCAGGCCCAGTGAAAGATGCAGGAGCAGTGAGAGGAGCAGGAGCAGTGAGAGGAGCAGTGAGAAGAGCAGTGAGAGGAGCAGGAGCAGTGAGAGGAGCAGTGAGAAGAGCAGTGAGAGATGCAGGAGCAGTGAGAGGAGCAGGAGCAGTAAGAGGAGCAGTGAGAAGAGCAGTGAGAGGAGCAGGAGCAGTGAGAGATGCAGTGAGAGATGCAGGAGCAGTGAGAGATGCAGTGAGAGGTGCAGGAGCAGTGAGAGGAGCAGGGGCAGTGAGAGATGCAGGAGCAGTGAGAGGAGCAGGAGCAGGGAGAGGAGCAGGAGCAGTGAGAGGAGCAGTGAGAGATGCAGGAGCAGTGAGAGGAGCAGGAGCAGTGAGAGGAGCAGTGAGAGGTGCAGGAGCAGTGAGAGGAGCAGTGAGAGGAGCAGGAGCAGTGAGAGATGCAGGAGCAGTGAGAGGAGCAGGAGCAGTGAGAGGAGCAGGGTCAGGGAAAAGAGCAGGAGCAGTGAGAGGAGCAGGAGCAGTGAGAGATGCAGTGAGAGGTGCAGGAGCAGTGAGAGATGCAGTGAGAGATGCAGGAGCAGTGAGAGGAGCAGGAGCAGTGAGAGGAGCAGGGTCAGGGAAAAGAGCAGGAGCAGTGAGAGGAGCAGGAGCAGGGAGAAGAGCAGGCCCAAAGAGAGGGCAAGGTAGAGGTGTAAGAATGCGTGGTGGTGGCATTCCAAAGGTTGCAAGTGATGAAATTCGTGCCACTATCATTGACCATGTAATCAATGCGATGTTGATGAAAACATGTGGCCTAACCCTGAAGATAGCAGAGATTAGATGCAGTAATTTTGCTTTTTTTAGTCCCCCCCCCCCTTTCAACTGGGATTTTTGCTGTTGTTTTTTTGTTCAGAATGCTCTTGTGTGTTTCATGGATATTTTGTTGTTCACTGTAAGCAAAACTTTTTCTGTTCTATCATACTGTAAACATTAAAAATTGCATGCAAATACATTTTGTTGTTCACTGTAAGCAAAACTTTTTTCTGTTCTATCATACTGTAAACAGTAAAAATTGCATGCAAATACCTTTTGTTGTTCACTGTAAGTAAAACTTTTTCTGTTCCATCATACTGTAAACAGTATTTCTACTGTACCTCCTGTAGTAAACAGTAAAGGAAAAAATAAACTGATTAGCTTTTTACTGGAATTCTTTTGAATGTGAACATAACATGTGGACATACAGTTCCCAACCAAGACATTTAGTGTAAAGGTGGGTTAACTTTTTGTGCCAGTCTGAATGTCGTGAGATTGTTTCTGAAGTTCATTTGCTGGGCCCTCGAATCTAGGCAGGAGCAGAGCCTATTATAATGAATGAGCGCATACGGGGAGTAACGACTGTATGCGCTGTTACAACTACAATGGTTGCAATACAAAAATATGCGCGTGTTAGTTTAGTTAGAGATTATTGTTATTATTATTATTTTACCTTACCTAAACCAAAGCTGAATAAAATTATGCAAGATCAAAGTAACCTAAGGTAGCCTATGGCTCTGATGGTCTGCGATTTTTGTTTTTAGATCATTTCAAACAAATAATTAGTCGCATAACGTGACGGCATCACCTTTGATGGACATTTATTTCCTTTCGTCTATATTTGACGATGAGGGATTACCATGAATGTCTATCTGACGGACCCCCACGTCGAAACACAACGCAGAAGGTACACCTTTCTCGTTGGAATTTGACGCCAAGGACCCTTGACCATGTCGCTCTCAAGCTCAGTCGCATGCCGCCTTGCCAGAGGCTGAAACACGCTACTACATTTAAACACAATTGTTGCCGCGACTCGAGGCATTCAAGGCTACGAAATTAATAAAAAGTAAATAATGCATCATTTAAAAATAACTTAATAGTCTCCTTGGCTACGCAATAAGGTTTCCATTACAGCACCGCGGACGTTCAATGAACGCATGGAAGCGGATGGTCATCATTGATGAAGGCTGTATAGTGTGTGTGTGTGTGTGTGTGTATGTGTGAGAGAGAGAGAGAGTGAGTGAGTGAGCGCATGCATTATTATGACTGGCAGCCCGTGTAGGTTATGTATGTATGTATCATATAAATGCATGGTTTTCTTTTGTATTATAACAGCTGTTTCTGCGTGTATCCAGGACACATTTGCTTCAGAACGATAAGGTCTGTCTTCCGTTATTAACTTCATACATGTCAGCTAATCTCCACCCGCTGTTCAACAAGCTTTCGTTGTCCGTGGAACAGTATCCTACATCGTTCGCACCGCTGACCTGAGAAAGGCTGGCTATGAGAAGGGAACGGATAACATACCTGTAGTGAAAAACCTTTGGGAGCTGGAGCCTCGTTTTTACAGTGAAAAGCAACTCTCCAGCAATGTCCACGCGCAAACTCCTCTCCCGCTCCTTACACTAACTTCTGTTGACTGCTGCCACTCTCGGAATGCGGAGAGAACCTTTATGCTCTGAAATTCATAAACTTTCTGTAAACGGCAAGTGTTTACTGACCCTCGGCTGTAGATGCAGGTGATAAGATCTGTCCGTCCACTGGCGCGCCTCCGGGGGAATGCGCGCCGGTCCAATTGCCCAGTGGATTTAGAGCTGAAGACGGAGGAGGGAGAGGGAGGGCCAGGAAGAGTTTTTAGAAATATTGGGCTCTCTTCTGTCCATGGTCACTCGGGATCGGGAGATCAAGGGACGACTTATGTAAAACCAGGAAATGCTCAAAGTATCCGCCAAAGTAGCCACATTTGTTGGAAACACTGATATTATTCACTGACTAAACAGTATCCCTTTGAATCCGACCTTGTAGAGCTGGTGTTGTTAGTTGAGGCAATTTAATTAAGGAAAGTTGGCTGTTTCAGCCGCGGATAGTGCAGCGCTATTCCTGCGGGAGAGCAGCTTTGTGAAAATTGACCTCCTGTTTGTGAAGAGGCTCCCTGTTAAAGGAAACAATTTAGCTGCCAGCGGTGCAGATGGCGATAATTTACAGCTTCGTCGAAAGCCGAAACATGCGCAATGTAGACTACAATAGCGTGAATTGAAGTCAGCTGCTCCCATGGGAAAATGGCTTCGGCGCACAGAGTTAAGAAAACTATGAAATAACTAGCTTTATGTGGCGATAATTACACAGTGATCACGGCAGAGCAGACGTGCTGGATCAGCTGACACGCAGCCCCAGACAGTCCTGGGACTAGGTCTTGGAACTGGGGAATCATGAGACTTCTCTACGAGTGTCTCCATCTTTATTACGGCACATTCTAGACTGTAATAGCAGAATATGTGGAGCCTAACAGTGGCGACGGAGACAGTGTTTGGGTGAATGATGCTCCTTCATAAGGACCAAATTGGAGCCTGATGTTGTTCAGAGGGAACATTCCCACGAAGCAGTCCACTGTAAATCACACAGATGACCATCTAAGGAGGCGCTGTGAGGCGCACAAGCTTTATGTTGTGCTTCAAGACGGCTTCTCCTGGTAGGAATTAAAGCTTTATCTCTCCGTGGCCCATGAAGTCTTGTTGCGCACTCAACGGCCATAATGTGAGCTGGGGGGGGGGGGGGGGGGGTAATAACACAGACCTATCCTAATACACACACACACACACATACACATACACACGCACCAGCACACACACACACACACACACACACACACACACACACACACACCTCCATCTCTAAACTGACAACCAACCTTCTCACAAACACATACACACGTACACACACATACACACATGGACGGATTATGAACTTTCGGACCCCTGGGCCCACATGTATTAAAGGCCCCCTACTAATTGTCACATATGTTTGGGGGTCCTCCCCCAGAATTTTTTTTATTTGTTTGATGTGATTTCCTATATTCTGGTACATTTTGAGGATGGCCAATACTTTAATTCAATCAGATTCATAGCCTACATCCTGATGCGTTGATATTGAGGCAGTGATCCCATTCAAAAGGGCTTCAGGGCCCCCTGACCCCTTGGGCCCCTGGGCCTGGGCCCGGTAGGCCCGTGCAGTAATCCATCCCTGCATACACACACACACCTCTACCCCCACCTTCACACACACACACACACACACACACACACCCTTCCATCTCTACACAGCCACAAAAGACCAACCCTTACACAGACACACATACTCACACAAACAGACTCACACACCACCACCTCCACACACTAGTTGACATTGAGCAGTGCTGTTTCTTGCTGTCTTTCCTACTGTCTGTTTTATTGCTTAGGAGTGAGAGGAAATGTACAGTATGTGTGTGAATGCTATGCACATTCCACCAGAAAACACACACACACACACAGGCCATCTGTGTAACAGCAACAGAGGTGTACGTAAGTCGCATATAAGACATATCATTTTTCCTTGTAACTTTTTACTTTCATTCTCCTGCATCATGAATTTCCCCTAGGGATCAATAAAGTATCTATCTATCTATCTATCTATCAAGTGTGTTGCTTTCCCTTTTAATCAAGTGTGTTGCTTTCCTTTTAATGCATGTGAGGGAAGTTATTGATTATATTTATTTCACATCATTGCGTTTTCCAGACATAAAAACCCATCAACCTAAATGGATACAATATGATGTTCTTTATTATTATTATGACCGCCGCTAGCGAAGCTAGCGAAGCGGTCATATAGGGATTGTCAAAGTTTTTTTTTCTTTTTTTTTTTTCCGTCATCTACTTCCTGAAATTTTGGTCAACGATTCCCGGGGCACCGAAACACCGGGGCACATGAAATTTGGTGGGTATGTAGCCCCACTAGACTTTTACGGAAAAATTTCGTTTGGTCCCCAGGGGCCACTCCCCCTCCGCGCTGGGCCCCCCGAAACCCAAAAAATGCAGTTTTTCCTAAATAACTACCTGAACCGTGGCACCGAGGATGACGGAAATTTTATGGTATGTTGGTCTCAAGGACCCACATCAACCTAGCCCATAATCACTCATTTGTGATTTGCACCCCCCCGGTAAAAAATGAAAATGCAATATCATTCTGCTTTAATCGCCCCTCTCTTCAGTAAAGACGTTCAGAACTGCACCAAATTTTATGTGTATGATTAACCTGACATTCTCTGGGGGTATGCCAAGTTTCGTAGAATTTCATCCATGGGGGGGGGTCTAAAAAATTAAGTTATGTGTATATTTAGTGACTGTACACTCATTGGCCTGTAGATGGTGGTGCACACATATACACACGCACACACACACACAGGCACGTATACCATCAGTATCGGCAATTAGAACGGGCGATACATAATTACAAATTCAGTAGGATTAAAGGAAAACCAAATATTCATCATAATAATAATTTGGCTGCATTTCCAGTATTGGCGTCACGTAGTCGTTTGTCCACTAGATGGCGCATCGTTGCAGTGAGACGTAATTTTGTTGGAAGTTAATCTAAAGTGGGTTGGAAAGACACGAAGCTTCCTACAAGGACAAGACTGTAGGCTACAGTAGTTTACCGCAGAGAACGTCTAAGGGTAGGATGATTTCTGCATGACATGTAATTCCCATTTCCTCTTGAAGCCGAAATAAATCTGAGAATGTTTATCGGACATGCTTGTTTTTTACTGCAGGTAGGCTACGTTAATCCTATCAATTGCATCAATAGCAGAACGTAGGTAAAATAATGTTACCGTTAGCATGGTTGAGTGATGGAGGCCAATTTGATTATTGATGAATTTGTAGAAAACCATAAATGCGTTTATAGGCTACCAAGCAAATCGATAACAGCACTAATTGTATCTTTGAACTGTCATCTCATTTGCTTATGACCATAACCTAGGCTACTAACAGGAGCTAAGTGAGTTAGCCACAACACGTTCGCTACGTGATGGTTTTTTAATGGAAAATATATAGGCTACCTGAAAGATAACCTGTCTATGATGCATCCTAAACACTGCTGGGACATTTCTGCTCAAGGTCTCAAAAAGCATCTGAGTCAACGTTCATTCCCAAACACTACTTCTACACTAGGCTACTTCAATCCTCTATTTTCAAAGGTGATTCAAGTAAGGAAGAGCATGGCTCAAAGTAAAGTAACTGAAACTACATAAATTCGTCAACGTGAATAATTTGTGTCAACTCGCCGCAATATAGATTTATTAACGCACCCGTGATGATCTACATCTCCATTTAAACCAGATGTTTTAGAGCGCACGTTGAGATGTATTCAGGGCAGGGCTGTACCTACACATATTTGTTGCACGTGCTACAAAAATCATTCTTTGCGATGGATGATTTAGTACCAACGTTACACCGGTCAGATACAGTTTTGCCTATGGCTATTCCGTGAGACTGAGGCGCTTTTTGTTTGTTCGAAGTGCGTGTTTAGGGTGTGAGATGGGAGTCGATGTGATTCCAGCTTGGTAGTTAGTCTTTGCGATTAAAAAACACGTGTGTGTGAAGTATCCAAACAATGATAACGCTTTCATTATGGCTGCTTTAGCCACAGACCTTGAGCTACTGTACAGTGGGTTGGGTTCCATTTAGAAGTGTCCACTTCATTCGCCCTTTCCGTGATTCGCCAAGAGGTGGCAGCTTGATACTGTAACGTGTAAGCCATTGGTTCCAAAGGAGATTTTATTTGGGTCGCTAGCATAATATAAATATAAAATAATATAATAGGCCTAGCATAGGGCCTACCTTATATAGCTTATAGTGTGTTAACAGTCACGGTTTTGTCATAACTCCCTCTATGCATTTTTGCATTTAGCTCTGAAACCGGGGGGCGAACACGTCGCATGGATATCTCAATCGCAAAATTAAACAATATTTCTATCGGGCGCATACCATGGACTAGGCTGGGTGAAAGTCAAAAGATTGAGCTTAACCATGGACGTCACCTCATAGTTGCAAAATGCAAGGGAACATAAATCAGCATATTATTTGCACAAACAATAACGGACAGCTCTTCAACTTTGCCCGTTAAAATGTGTATGAACAGTCTCGCAACGCATTTCATGAAGGCCCTTTTGGACATGTCAGTTATTTGCACCACTGGGTAAAACGGCATTTTGTTTTAGACTACTGGTATTTAATTTGTGCATTGACAATAAAGCTGAATATCATTTGAACTAGATGACTAAATTTATGCATATGTAGAAGAAGAAACATTCACAAAAATCCATGACATGACCTCTCTTCTTGATAGCTGTTGTAAACTGCATGGAACTGACAGGGATTGTTTTGTTTAATAATAAATAAATAAATACCTTATGCTGCTATCTTCTGCTTTTCCCAAATACAATGTAGCCTACAGGTGTACCTTTCATCAGTCCAGTTGCAATGGATGGACTGTGATGAACTGCCCTACTTGTGATTGTTTAGATATTTTAAAGGTTTTATAACAATGCTACACATTTTTTGGCCCAGAAACAAATCTATTCACCTTTGCAGCGCCAGTAGGCTACTTTGTGTGCGGAATGTGTGCAAACACACATTCCAAACAAGCATACACAAAAGTTTCAAGAGTGGGGGATGGAGTAGAAGATGGAGACAAATTCATTAATATGATTTATTTTCGCGGAATGGACAGGACTGAGCGGCGGTCATATTTTGTACCGCTATGCGGTACATCTAGTTTTACTTAGACTCATATGCTGCTCACATAAATGCCTTCATAGTCCAATAAAAATAAAACAAATAAAAACAGGACAAAAACAAAAACCACAAGGACAAGCTCCATATATCCATAGACATACAGTAT
This sequence comes from Alosa pseudoharengus, assembly GCF_046254945.1. NCBI lineage: Eukaryota > Metazoa > Chordata > Actinopteri > Clupeiformes > Clupeidae > Alosa > Alosa pseudoharengus. The sequence continues at coordinate 37,446,561 of NW_027468576.1, read as the reverse complement.
AGACATACATAGACATACATAGACATACATAGACATACATAGACAGCATAGACATACAGTATAGACATACATAGACAGCATAGACATACAGTATAGACATACATAGACAGCATAGACATACAGTATAGACATACATAGACAGCATAGACATACAGTATAGACATACATAGACAGCATAGACATACATAGACATACAGTATAGACATACATAGACAGCATAGACATACATAGACATACAGTATAGACATACATAGACAGCATAGACATACAGTATAGACATACATAGACAGCATAGACATACAGTATAGACATACATAGACATACATAGACAGCATAGACATACAGTATAGACATACAGTATAGACATACAGTATAGACATACATAGACAGCATAGACATACAGTATAGACATACATAGACAGCATAGACATACAGTATAGACATACATAGACAGCATAGACATACAGTATAGACATACATAGACAGTATAGACATACATAGACAGCATAGACATACATAGACATACATAGACAGCATAGACATACATAGACATACAGTATAGACATACATAGACAGCATAGACATACATAGACATACAGTATAGACATACATAGACAGCATAGACATACAGTATAGACATACATAGACAGCATAGACATACAGTATAGACATACATAGACATACATAGACAGCATAGACATACAGTATAGACATACAGTATAGACATACAGTATAGACATACATAGACAGCATAGACATACAGTATAGACATACATAGACAGCATAGACATACAGCATAGACATACAGTATAGACATACATAGACAGCATAGACATACAGTATAGACATACAGTATAGACATACATAGACAGCATAGACATACAGTATAGATCTAGACACAACGCAAGCTGTGTGAGTGGTAGATTAGGTAGATTGGCTAGTGCAGTGTTTCCCAAAGACTGGGTCGCGACCCACAGGTGGGTCGCAGGAGATTTTATTTGGGTCGCCAGAACAATTTATGTTGTCTAATAAATTAAATATTGGTGGTTGCATGCAGGTTGCATGTTAGATCTGAAGTGAAATGGGTCGCGATAGTCTGTCATTTTTAAAAAGTGGGTCCCCAGAAAAAAAGTTTGGGAAACACTGGACTAGTGTGTACTTGTGAGTCTGGCTAGTGTGTACTTGTGAGTCTGGATAGTATGTACTTGTGAGTGTGGCTAGTATGTACTTGTGAGTGTGGCTAGTATGTACTTTTGACATCTGTGACAGGCCGGATAACATAAATGCATTTCTGGAATCAGCACACAGGCACAGAGGTGGAACCATACAACACAATCAGTGTGTCACACACACACACACACACAAACACACACTCACACACATATAAAATTATCACTATGGTTTGTAGACATCATGATGAGAGAACGAGTTTGAAACTGTAAAACATGTATTTATATAACCTCAACCATATACTCAAGTTGTTCCTAACTAAAATACTTTTATAACATTTTAACACAAATAACAAGTTTAACTAATACTATTAACATACTGAAGCTATTCTACCAGAATTCCCTCTATGTGCCCTCTATGTGCCCCCTATGTGCCCTCTATGTGCCCCTTATGTGCCCCATATGTGCTCCATATGTGCCCCCTATGTGCTCCATATGTGCCCCCTATGTGCTCCATATGTGCCCCCTATGTGCCCCATATGTGCCCCCTATGTGCCCTCTATGTGCCCCTTATGTGCCCCATATGTGCTCCATATGTGCCCCCTATGTGCCCCATATGTGCCCCCTATGTGCCCTCTATGTCCCCTATGTGTCCCCTATGTGCCCCCTATGTGCCCCCTATGTCCCCTATGTGCCCCCTATGTGCCCTCTATGTGCCCCCTATGTGCCCCCTATGTGCCCTCTATGTGCCCTTTGTGTCCCATTGTCTCTGTGCCTCTACTCTGTGTCTCTCTATGGCTGGGCCTAATGGCTCAACTAAGTCCGTTTGAAAAAAAGTATGCTTGGCCTTGCAGCTGCGGAGATAAAGACATCATCAGAGGTGGGCTCTACTCAAAACAGCTAGTAAGAGAGCAAATGAGTGAACGATATGTAGCCTAACCCATGAACGATGTGCGACCTGTGATCACTGTATAAACCCGGGAACTTTGTGTAAACCTCTGAACTTGTGTTACGATGACTTGACTTGCAAAGATAAGACCGAACAACGATCCTTTCATACCTGTGGGTTCGAAGTTGCCAAATGTTGTGTCAGCATCTGAGGAGTGGTATAAATATTTGTGTTCAACAATTGTTCGGGTGTGCGATCGTGCGATCCACACAGGCTTTGTGCTACAGTATGTAGTCATTAAAGGAATTTTGCACGTAACTCTGCCAGACTTTTGCGCCTTCTTTTACGGATACGTTTTTTACTTCAGCACTTATAATGGTGCATTTTTGTTACGTTGTGGACAAGATATCTGATACGACAATTGGAGATAGTTCAGGCTCAGATTGGAGGTAGTTCAGGGTGACCCCAATAAAGCTTAATACATTTGATGACACTTGCTTGTAGAAAGTGCCATAATGAACTTCGAACATTTGTGCATATATTTTGGGACTGTAACGTTGTTTATTGTTTTTGTGAGAAGGTCCACGATGCAGCAGGATATTCTGGGTTTCGTTTCTGAGTTGAATCCTAAGCTGTAGCTGATGCATTTGAACATGGACGGTTGTTATACTCCAGAGAGAAAAACTGTTTTTACAATATTTAGTCATTTTGCCAAAAAATGAATCCTTGCAAATTAGATCTCTCAGTCTGCCCCCCCCCCCCCCCCCCCCACACACACACACACACAATCGTATTCGATGTCTTTCTTTGTTTTCCTTTTTTTGTCTTGTCTTGATGTATTTTATGTCTTCTGTATGTGTATATCTGTATACAAATTATTAAAAGCAATAACAAAGGAGATATAGTTCAGGTTCAGTTCAGGGTCAGTTACTAGTCTTTTGTCTCTGGTGAGATATGTTTTATTCCAAAAGCGGAAGCCAGCTGCTTTGGCCATAACCCTGTTCCTTTCATAAATCACAGGAGTGCCCTGCATGTCTCAGGACTTGTGAAAAGACATTAGCCCTGACCATGGGGCAGAATGCAGATGGAACAGGCCACAGAGAGAGTGGGATAGAGGTGGACAGAGCAGCATGGCACTGGTCACACACACACACACACACACACACACACACATGCACACACAGACAGACAGACACATAAACACACACACACACACACAGTGTTGAGTGTGTGCTCACTGCTTGTACTGAGTGTGTACTGGTGTTGAGTGTGTGTGGGCTCACTGCTTCTACGGGTGTTGAGTGTGCGTGTGCTCACTGCTTGTACTGGTGTTGAGTGTGTGCTCACTGCTTTTACTAGTGTTGAGTATGTGTTCACTGCTGTCAGTAGATGCTTATCTTTGGTTTGCTTGAATATCTTTATAAGATCATTTACCATAATATATTAAGACGTCCATTTTCTTATCTCAAAGATTATGAATACACATGTCACCTGTTTCACAGACAAGCTGTTCTGACTCCTGTCAGTAAATGGGAAGGATTTAGTTTCACCTGGTGGTGGTTTATGTTACTGCAGCTTTATTTACCAGGCACTTTCAGTGTGCAAGCATGGTTAAGTGCTCCTCCACAGAGTTTGTTGTCTGAGCCTTGGAGTGGAACCAACAGTGAGTTTTTCATGTAATTTGTTATTTTAGTTGTTTAATGATACTGTAATGTCCAAGGTGGTGTTCCAGACATTTATTTTAAGTTATAAAACCGTGTCAACTAGGCTATTGCTAATCTCGAGTTAGCAGGATGCTATTTAAACTGCTAGGTCATTGTCAAGCCTCGCTCAGGCTATAGGCTATAAGCTATGTTTGTGTGTGAACCATTGTTAAATCTTACTTACCTGCTACTTACCTGTGTGAGCATAAGCTACTGGGAGAATGATGTGTTAGTTTAAGTAATAGTGTGTAGCCTACTTACCTGATTTATAACCTGAAAAGTGTGTACAGTGTTGTGGCACATATTTTATTTTTATGGTAACATTGTGTAAATTTCATTGTGTTGCAGTTTTACAAAAAAGAAGATTTCAGTAAAGCACTCAAACTGGATTCAAGCCTACTGGGTCTTTCTTGTTAGCTATCTGTCTACATATACAGCTCACGTATTAGCCAGGACAGAATACAAGCATTAAACAGTGGGTCCAATACTTATATTTGGTTTTAGAGTTGCAATTAAATTATCAGTATCTCATTAACTATTTAAAACAGCAGGATATCCACTTATTAGGAAACATAAACACTATATGGGTATCTCACAGGATAGCATGTTAGAAATCTGCTCGCATTTTAACAGCTGTTTTCCTTCTTTTTTTTTTTTTTCTATACCTATTTACCCAACTTGCTAATTTCCCGGTATTTGCAAACACATACAGACATAGAGTTAGGGATATGCTATCCATATTACAATGGAGAATAGCTAGTTCAGTATATTTGTGGACTTGTAAACAGTATATGGTTATAATGAAGCAAATTAGTTCCGTTTACCTCTAGATGTGTGAACTAAATATAATATCATTAAACGTGAATGGGTTAAATAATCGAGTAAAGAGAGAAAAAATCTTATTTCAGATGGAAAAGGATAAGGGAGATATAGTTTGTTTACAAGAAACTCATTTGCAAAAAAAAGAGCATGAAAAACTTAAAGCAACAACTAAAAGCCAGGTTTATTTTAGCTCATATAACTCCAGTCAGAAAGGTGTGGCGATAATAATTAAATCTCATGTAGGATTTGAAAAAGAATACTGTGTTTTTTTTTTTATGTTTAAAGACAATATAACAAAAAGATGTATGATCAGCTCGATAAATATGTCAGACCATGCAGCTGTGACACTAACAATAGCACTAAACTCTAAGAAAAGTAAAACATTGTGGAGATTAAATAACTCATTGTTACAAGATACATAATTCATTGATAAAATTAAAAAGGTATTAAAAGACTATGTAGAGATCAATGATCAAGATGATATAGATCCAATTTTGTTATGGGACGGCGCTAAAGCTGTTATGAGAGGCCACATAGTTTCCTATGCATCTGCTAAAAAAAGAGCAAGGGAAGCACAACAGAAATGGTTAATTGAAGAAATAAAGAGGATAGAAAACCGCCATAGCAAGACAAATAGTAATGACGACAAAATAGAACTAAAAGAAAAACGTCTTAAATTAGATCAATTACGTACACTAGAAATTGAAAAATTAATGAAGTTCACGGATCAAGAAAATTACGATGGTGGCCCAAAGTTTCTAAAAACCTTGGCATATAAATTAAAAAAACAAATGGAAAGAATATATATAACAAAACTAAAAACAAAATATGACAAATTAATTATTGACAAAGAACAGATTGCAGAGGAATTTGCCAATTACTATGAAGATTTATATAGAGAGGAGACAAGTGAAAATACAGAATCAATTCAGAATTATTTGAGTATGCCAAAGTTAACAGAAGAGAATAACATGGAATTAATAAAAGACATCACAGTAGAGGAAGTAAATAAACAAATTCGAGACATGAAAATAGGAAAAGCTCCAGGTGATGATGGTTACACAAACAAATTTTATAAAGCATTTAAAAATGAATTAACTCCCATACTGGTTAAAGCATATAATCATGCACTACATACAGGAAGATGGGCACAAACTTGGACATCATCTATAAAAACGAGGAGGGGAAGGATACCACAAGGTGTCCTTCTTATAGGCCCATATCACTACTCAATACAGACCACAAAATAATATCATGCCATATTAGCAAACCGGTTAAAGAAAAATATTGCAGATGTAGTAAACATTGATCAGTGTGGATTCATACCAGGAAGACTATTGGGGGGATAATATTAGAAGAACCTTAAATATAATTGATTATGCTCAAAGGCAAAGTAAGGATATTGGTTTAATTACATTAGATGCATAAAAGGCATTCGATTTAGTTAGTTGGCCATTTATGTTTGAGGTTCTTAATAAAATAGGTTTAAATAAAACATTCTGTTTATGGTTAAAAGCAATATATAGCAATCCAACCTCTAGAATAAAAACGAATGGTACTTTATCTAGAAATATTAAAATACAAAGAGGTATAGGCAAGGAGACCCTCTCTCTCCTCTTTTATTTGCAATATATATTGAGGTGCTAGCAGCAACAATAAGACAAAACACATGTATAAAAGGGATACATATAGGGCAAGATGTACATAAATTAGCATTATATGCAGACGATATTATAGTTTATGTAGCAGAACCAGAAGAATCCGTGCCGGAGTTAAAGAAAACAATCCAAGAATACAGTACACTTTCAGGATATAAGGTAAATGAACATACATGTGAAGCCTTAATAATTGGGAAAGAAATTACACCAGAGGTTAAAGACTGCTATAACTTTAAATATGTGCAGAAGATAAAATATCTGGGTATCTACATAAGTAAGAAACTGAATGATTTGTATGAGAATAACTATGGCGTGCTGGAGCATAAGGTAAGGCAGGATTTGAATAGATGGAGAATAATACCAGAAGGAATGTTTGGAAGGGTGGAAACTATTAAAATGATGGTCCTCCCAAGATTTTTATTTTTGTTTCAGGCATTACCATTGACACTCTTAGAATCCCAGTTGAAGGTATGGAACAAATTGATTTCTAATTTCATTTGGAATAATAGAAGACATAGAATTAAATTAAAATATTTTACTCAACAAAGGGAAGAAGGGGGGTTAGGTGTGCCAAACAGTGTTGGGCAAGTTACTGAAAATTAGTAATTAGTTACAGTTACTAGTTACTTCTTTCAAAAGTAATTCAATTACATTACCAATTACTGTATATCAAAAGTAATTAGTTACTAGAGAAAGTAACTTTTGAGTTACTTTTAAGTCTGCTTTTAAAATGTCAATATGAACAGTACTGAACAGTCACACACACAATAAACCTAATTTTTGGACCTATTTATTGTAGTTTCAACTGGCCTTCAAATCAATAGCCTTGTGCATGAGTTCTCAAACTTTTTCCGACCACAAAACATTCTACAATGCACGAAGGCCTCCCTGACCTTGTTTTGCGCCACCCTCACCATCTAGGTGGTTTGATAGATATGTACAGTACACTGCCTACTGCTTGCCTACTACTTGCCTTCTGCAATATAGTAATAAGTTATTATTATCATTATTATTGCAATCCTTCTGTAGGCTACATGGAATTCGTTCAATGGGATGTAATGTGAAACAACGTTACTGTAAATGGCCTATTTTCAAAGCAGCTATTGTCTGCTCACACACGCATAACCTTAGGTTATCCTCATCCTGATTTGAACACAGTTGTATTATATAGCATTTTAAGCACCACCAGTTTGGGAAAAGCCTGCGCTGCACAAGTGCTGACCTACCGAAATAAGTTCTAATGCATCCGAGAGTTTGGGATTGTCGCGCACTATGCTGAAGGTTACTCTTCAGCTGATAAGGTGTTCTAGAGAGAAGTTGCATGTTCCGTCGCAGACAAATGAATCCATAACACCATGGACGTCAATTCCGATGTAAACATAGCCTACTGTGCAAATAACTAGTCGCTGTTACGTACGGTAGGCTATTTGGTGGTTTCTTTATCTGGTAAGTGAAATCTGCATTTTCCTCTCGAGTTAAACGTGTGCTTGCTTGTGCCAAGGCTATATATAGGCTACCGTAGCCTATTGGTGTTGTGGCGTGGCTATGTTGTAAGAATGAGAAATTGATATAATGAGGCTTTTGCGCAATAGGCGAAAAAGAGCGGAGATAAACAACAATGCGCTTTTACTGTAGTGGAGCTTACGAGATGGAAACGAAAGGGAAAAGGCTTTTAAGATGCCCATTTAAATTGTAGCGTAATGCACTCTTGTGTGTTTTAGCATAAATCCGAAATAAGGAGGAATGTGAGGAGGCTCCTATTAACTGTAAAGAATGCATCTGCAATCTAAACATGAAACACAATCGCTGGAAACACAGCTAAGGTCGGGAGACAAAGCAGCAAATGTGCATCTTGTCTGCAGTCGTTCATTCAAGATCCACAGAGTAACGCAAGTAACGAACTCACGAAATTTCAGTAATTGTAATTGCGTTACTGGATTTACAAAAATACTTCGTTACATGCTCGTTACCACTAAAAGTAGTGGAATTACAGTAACGCGTTACTTTGTAACATTACTCCCAACACTGGTGCCAAACTTACAAAACTACTTTTTTGCAACACAAATTCAAACAATAATGATATGGATGAACAAGGAAGTAGAAACTAAGTGGATTAGAATAGAAAGAGAATTGGCAACTGTATCATTAGGGACTTTACCTTTCTTAGGGAAAAAGACTCAAAATCTTCACACAGGTCAAAATTTTAGCATTTTGAACACAATAAGAACTTGGAAACGAATTTGTAAAAAACTAAAAATAAAGACTGATTATGTATATCTCAGGGAGATGGCGCATGACCCAGACTTCCTACCAAACAGAATGGACCAAATCTTGAACGGTTGGGCTAATAAAGGATTAATATCATTCTCACAAGTTTTGAACAAACACATGCTGGATACATATGAAAATATAGCTTTAAGATACGACTTAGATAAAAAACACTTCTTCAAGTATCTGCAGGTCAGAAGTTATGTTAAGGAAAACTTAGCAGAGCAAACAGAAAATGATTTAGTACAATATTTAATTAAGAATAGGAATACAGGTAAGGGGAATCTTTCAAGAATATACAAAATACTCCAAAAACTCACATTGGTAAAGGTTGAAGTCAAAGAAAAATGGGAAAAAGAGTTGAAAATGTATATTACAATGGAAAACTGGACAGAGTCACTAAAAGGAAATATTGCAATAACACAATCAAAATATTGGAATGAATTTGCGTGGAAATTACAACAGAGATTCTTTATTACACCTGACAAATGCGGGAAATCTCAGCCGTTAGGGACTAGTTGTTGGAGAAGCTGTGGAGAGCAAAACGCAAATTATAGCCATATTTTTTTCTTATGCCCAGTACTAAAAACATTCTGGAAGGAATTGAAAAACTGATAAAATATATTTTTGAGTTGCAACAGACCTTAACATTAGAAAACCTTGTAGGTATAGGCTTGTCCAAGAAAATAGAACCTAAATACCAAAATTGTTCAATATAGTACGTATATCTGCAATAAAACAACTAACAAGGGGATGGAAACAAGAAAAAGCCCCAGATTTGTGTAAGTGGCATAGCACAATAGAAAACATTTTGGATATGGAAAGACTTACCTTTAGAGTTAGGAACCAACTTAGTAAATGGAATAAGTTATACCCAGAAAAAATACTACATAAAATAATTATTTATTTCAATAATAGAAATGATATGCACACATCGGTCAACAACACATATAACTCCACACAGGACAAAAAAACACATGTAGGCTTACACACCCCCCTATAAATGGCAAAAAACCCACCTATAAATACCTAAAAACAAGTACAATTGCACATAGAATAAAATACACTCAACAAGGCTCAAATACCACTTCCCTTTTTTTCTTCCCCCCTTTTTTCTGTGTGTCATGTTTTGTTTTGTATACATTTTTCTATCATGTTTTTTTTTTTTTTTGTCATGTATTTTCTTATTTCTTTTTTTTAGGTATACAATAACAAAAAAACCAAAATTGCAATGTAACATGTGAAATAAGTGAAGTGGGTACCTTACATGCATGTAGATAAACAATTGCAATAAAGTATATAAAAAAAGGAGAATGTGAATATTATAGTGACTCGTCACACAGGCGAGAGAAACAGCCTTTCAGAACCAAGGCAAGAAAGAGACAGAGACAAGAAAGAGTTTTTTTCCTTTTGAAACAGATGATGTAATGTACACCACAAGCTTTTAATTGTCCTTTCAAATCCCTTTGTTTAGACTATTTCTGATGTTTGTGTCAGTAGGTGGCTTGATGATGACTTAGAGAAGCACTGAGGAGAATTATGGCCAGAGTTTACAATCTCTCAGGAACAATAATCTGCCCACGCAGACACGACAGGAGCCAAAGCACATCACATTCTGGAAAAGATCTGCCAGTTGCATTTGGTCTGTTTACTGTATGTGTCTGTCAGTGTGTGTGTGTGTGTGTGTGCGTGTGTGTCTGTGTGACCAAAGGAACATTATATATTAAAAAAATGAATGTTGGACATCTCAACACATACTCATCCTATGTGAGGGATTGTGGGATATTGTTTATGGTACTGTCTTATCAACACTCCTTCTCTCTCCCTCCTCCATACAATAACATGTATTATCAACACTCCCTCTCTTCCATACAATAACATGTCTTATCAACACTCTCTCTTTCATACAATAACATGTCTTATTAACACACTCCCTCTCATACAATAACATGTCTTATTAACACTCTCCCTCTCCTCCATACAATAACATGTCTTATCAACACTCTCTTTCAATAACATGTCTTATCAACACTCCCTCTTCCATACAATAAGTAAGGGATAATGGACGACACGGTGGTCTGTTCACAGAAGTTAATGCACGGTCGAGGTTGTAAAATGGCCCCAACGCAAAGCGGAGGGCAGTTTAAACCTCGTAAGTGCATTAACTTCTGTGAACAGACCACCGTGGAGTCCATTATCCTGCTTATTCCACTGTTGCCACTTGCGTTGTGTTCATTTTCTGTTACAATTTAAACGTTTTAATCGCTAAAACTGTTTTGTTTGTAGAACTAATTTCTTTCGACACATATCAACTAATTTCTCAACTTGCAGGACAAACTGACGTTACTAGTTCTAAATGGATGGTTTCTAAGGCCAAAGGCCATTCGTTAGTTCTATCTCTCCCGTTGTCAAGCGGGCGTATCCCAAGATTCTGATGAAGTTTAGCTTTGAAACATCGCTATTTTACTTAGCCTGCTGTCATCCATCTAGCTAAAAGCCACCTCCATCATATGCTACAATGTTGCAATGTTCTGAACGTCTGCATTTTACAGCTCGGTTGCAACGTGACAGTTCATTTAAACTTCACAACGAGTTTGGCGAATTAATATACAAGTGTGATACGGCCAAAAAAACGGATCTACTTCATAGGTGTGCAAATAACATAGGTTAATGGTCGTTCTAAATTACGTAGGACAATGGGAAATTCAACCAAGCAGTGGAATAACATGTCTTATTAACACTCTCCCTCAGACAATAACATGTCTTATCAACACCCCCTCTTTCATACAATAACATGTCTTATCAACACTCTCTTTCATACAATAACATGTCTTATCAACACTCTCTCTTTCATACATTAACATGTCTTATCAACACTCTCTCTTTCATACAATAACATGTCTTATCAACACTCTCTTTCATACAATAACATGTCTTATCAACACTCTCTCTTTCATATAAGAATAACATGTCTTATTATTTTGTCTTACTAATTTTATTTTACAAGAACATTTTCACACTTGCTCTCTCTTTTTCTCTCTCTCATTTCTCTGAATCTCTCCTCCTTCTCTCTCTCCCTCTCTCACTTCTTTGCCATACTCCCACTCCCCCCTTCCTCTCACCCTGCATCTGTCTCTTCCTCCTCCTCCCTCCTCTTAACAATCAGTCAGGCTTCTCCTCTCCTCTCTTCTCTTTATGTCTTCTTTCCTCTCCTCCTCCCCTCCCCTCCTCCTCTCCTTCCCTCCTCTCCTCTCTTCTCTTTTCTCATCTCCCCAATCCTCTCCTCTCGTCCCCCTACTCTGTTCCTTCTCTCCTCTCTTCTCTTCTCTTTTCTCATTTCCCCAATCCTCCCCTCCTTCTTCTCTGGCAGCTGCTAACACACAGACAGGTTCTGCCTCATCTGGCTTTGCCTCTAATTCAATAAAGGGCCGTCTGCCACCTGCTGCGCCTCACCCTGCTCACACCTGACCACCTCAGCGTTCCCATGGCAACACCTGACCACCTCAACGTTCCCATGGCAACACCTGACCACCTCACCGTTCCCATGGCAACACCTGACCACCTCAACGTTCCCATGGCACCCACCGGCAACACCTGACCACCTCACCGTTCCCATGGCACCCACCGGCAACACCTGACCACTTCACTGTTCCCATGGCACCCTATGGCAACATCTGACCACCTCACCGTTCCCATGGCAACACCTGACCACCTCACCGTTCCCATGGCACCCACCGGCAACACCTGACCACTTCACTGTTCCCATGGCACCCACTGGCAACACCTGGCCACTTCACTGTTCCCATGGCACCCTGTGGCAACACCTGACCACCTCACCGTTCCCATGGCAACACTTGACAACCTCACTGTTCACAGAAGCTGACAAGTCTACACTGTAAAAAGTTTCTGTAAATTTACACCCAGATTCCAACATTATTCACCGGTTTTCTTTAATAAACAGGACTTTCCAGTCATTAGTAAGACAAATATGTAAAATCAGGCTCCAACACTGTTATTTACCACGCCCGTAATGTTTATTCTGGAACACACGTACTTCCTGTTATCTATTAACGTTACCTTCGTTCTGGTGATGGGAAGCTGTCTGCTGAGAGAAGACGATACGTTGGAATCATACCCAAACCCATCGAAAGCTATCAACACAATAAGGTGAGTTTATCTGTCACCTTTGACCAGAAATACAACGTTTGAAAGCACACTGGTCATGTTTATATTAAGTTGTATAATACAACATCTCTGAATGTTAACCTGCTGAAACGAAGTTAGTAGCAGTGCTATTCAGCTAGCCAAGACCACGCTTTCGCCCTTCTTAAGCCATGCGTTATCGTTATCACTACACTTGTCGATCAAATTTTACGTTTCTTCATTGCAATCTGGAGCCATCTAAATGTATTGGTATGTGTAGGGTATGCGTAGTTTTTGAAAGTTTAACTCGCGGGATTTACCTGCTATAACACGTGCTTGCTAGCTAAGTCTGCTTAGCATCATCAGTTTAATAAACCAGTGGCCAAATAAACAATATGGCACAAACGGATCAGTGTTGACTGCTGCTTGCATGGATTTCGCCCGTGCTGGTAATTACTTAAAGTTGTGTTAAGTCCTTCAGTTTAGAAAGCTAATGATAGTTAGTAGCCTAGCTAGCTCTCCATAGCAGAGGTGGTTGCATGACACACGTATGGTATTCCTCCCGAGTTCATTTGAGCTAGCGGCATGCAACAGGAAGATGTTTACATGTCAGATATGTGGGCATCAGTCCACTGCGTCTATTTATGTGAGCCATACCTAAATTCATGACAATATACCCAATATAGACCTTCCATGCTGTGTTCCAGATTGCCAAATAAAATTTAAGAGACATGCAGGTCTTGGAGTTCCCCTGGGGATCAATAAAGTATCTATCTATCTATTTATCTATCTAGGTCTTTAGACGCACATGTATAGAAACCATAAACAATGTGGTTTTGATAAGACGGACACTATTTCAAAAGCAAGCCCCCTTACTTTGCACACACATTCCTCACACAAACATCTTATCACACCCGCCTCATCACTTTTAATCATTCAACGGCAGACACACACACACACACAGACACCTTTCATACTCACCTTGCAGACAACTCACATTCACTCACACACACACACACACATCACGAAGAGTTGTTGAGTGCCTTTCTTTTCTTTTGCTAAGGGATGTGCGACCGTAGCTGATGTTGAGTCTTCCAAGCCTACCTGTGACGCCTCGCCTGATATTACTAGGTATGTTTGTTTTCATTCACTAGAGTAATAATGATCAACATATTACATATTTAAATCAACTTTTGAACACTAAATGTTTTTTTTTCTGTATTGAATTTTGTTTGGACAAAATCCTAAAATGAATCTAATCATAGTTGACATGTGGATCTATATCTTAAATTGAATATGATAAAAAAAAAAATTCAGGTGAACTACAAGGTAATCATCAAAAGTGGATGGTCAGCATTGAATCCTTAATCGTTTGTGAAGGGTCCAACCTCGCCACATTTCTAACAGGCCTTGCGACATGTTTCTCCACCTTCTACATTCTGAATCTGCAGTATCAGGAGGAGGCAGCGTGCACCCTTGAATTCATCCAGAGGTAAGTTCATGTCCCACTTTCGAACCAGAATTTGTTTTATGTGTGGTATGTATTGGGGGGGTTGTGTAGTAGTCTACTATGTAGTTATAAGCACTACTATGCAGGATTACACCCTCTGTAGAGAGCAATCATGCATAGTACTGCTGTAATAACCACAGAACACTATACTTCTACTTCATACAACTGATTAAATCAAATATAAATGCAGTTACAGTAAGTAATAAATGTCAGTTAATTTCATTGTGAGAAAGTGTGTTAACGTTACAAATTCACATCCGATTCATTCACTTTGGCACAATTTTCCTCTACATGAATCCTAGTGTACCCTATCAGTTTTTGTAACACTCTCTCTTTCTCTCTCTCTCTTTCTCTCTCTCACAGAGAAAAAGGCCCAGAAGAAGCCTAAGAACAATCACTAATAAGTAAAGTGAATGTTATACTTGATTTCTCATGAATGTAACTTGATTTCCTCCCTGATTATCATTTATACTCATCTCTGTACTTTAAATTCTTCTGGACATAATCTGTCAGTTTATTCATTCTCACATGTACACAAGCCCAATGCGATGCAATGATATTGATAATTATCTGTGATAATTATTCTGTATCTTATTTCATTTTGAAATAGTACTACTGTAGATAACATGTCTACATTTTACATACATATGTGATTCACAAGCCTAATGCGATGTTTTTATTTTCCATGATAATTCTTTTGTACCTTATTCCCGATTTTTGAAATTCAACTAGATCACGTGTTTACATTCATACGTGATACACGAGCCTAATGCGATGTTTTTGTTTTTCATGATAATTCTTTTGTACCTTATTCCTTGTTTTTTGAAATACGATTTTCAAAATACAACTAGATAGCGTGTCTACATTTTAAACGGGCCTAATGAAATGTTTTTGTTTTCCATTGTAATTCCTCTGTGTCTTATTGCCTGTTCTTTGAAATCCGATTTTCAAAATACTACTATGTATCTACATTTTACATTCATACATGATACACAAGCCTAATGCGATGTTTTTATTTTCCATGATCATTCTTCTGTGTCTTATTCCCTGATCCTGAAATACGATTATAGTCAGTCTACATTTTCCAAAATTACTATCTTGCTTCATGTCCCTTCATCTTTCAAAAAGATGACTTTACTGTTAGACTGTCAAGTAAGTGCTGTGAAATAAAATATCTGTTAAATTACAAATAAGTAACTGATGTGAAAACATGGATTTTTATCTTTAAAATGTTGATTTGAGAGTGGATGAACTCAATATATGGCACTTGTTTCCTGTAATTGTAAAAAAATAAAGACCTGTTTTGTAACTAACGCGAAGATCACATTTCTTTCTTGTTACCCAACATGAAAATTATGTTATACAGGAATTTAATGTTATGGTAGTCTGCCGTTAAACAACGGGAAGCTCCTGGAAATCCTGCCAGTTGTTTCCTGTTAATTTACAGGAAATTAATGTTGTTATTTTACATTAACTTAATGTTAAACCAGGGCACCGTTAAATAACAGGAATCTCCTGGAAACTCTGCTGCCAGTTGATTCCTGTTTTTTTACGGGAAAATTTCTTACAGTGTAGGTGTTTACTGTAGGTCTATTTCAATAATAAAAAAATGACAAGTTGGAAGGTAGCCTTTACTATTGTTTATATTTAGTTTATATTTACTACTTTATTCCTGATTATTTTTCCTTAATTCTTGTACACTCATTTAGTTTAGCTGCACAGTTATAGATAGCCTTTTCATTTCAATTGTTTGCTTCATTTTTTCATACTTACAGCGTTTTACCTGAAGTCTGCCTCTGCATTCTACCTGCACTGCCTGGTGATCAGCTGTTTTTGTTTTTCTGCCGATTGCCATCAGCGAGACATCTGGTGACTGGTCTACAATGCTGAAGTTACTTACTAATAGACAGTACAAAAAAGAGTGATTTTGTTTAGACCTGTGTGTTACAGCTTTTCTCAATTGTTTACACACAAAAACTGGTACTTAAGACACAATGACCACAACATGTAACTCATGCACCAACCCCCTGAGCTAATTCTGCTAAACTACAAGCACAATTCCTGCTTTACACTCAAATTGCAGATCTAAAACATACTTTTTTTCACAACACTACACACAATTCTCTACATTTGGCACAATGTTCATGAAGAAAATCTCTTGTTTTCACAAGGAACACACAGTCATTCAAATTCTAAAGTGAATTGCCCTACAATGCACACTGACTCATCACATGGGCAAACACCTGTCACACAGTTTTACAATTAGCAATCACAGCTTTAGCATAATGTAGGCTATGTGATGTGGATGAGGTGCTGTAGCCAGACCGAAACAGAAGAGGGGATGCAGCATAGTTTTTTTTTTTTTACTGTAACTGTATACAGTAAATTATTCTGTTTTCTTGTTTTGTATGTTGGTTGGGATGTACACTTTGTACATTGTTTTGGTGGGGAAAAATAAAAATATATTTGTTACAGGGTATTTGTGTGTTCTGAGTATAAAAACAATATTCTCAAATATTTTACAACACATTTATGTATGTACTGTATGTACTGTCTGTGAACAAAACAAGGCTTAAATCATTATGATGAATGGAGAAGAAGTGTTTCCCATTCATCATAGTGTTTTACATTGAGCACGTCAGTGTTCAACTGGTTCTTATAAATGTCTATTCATAAGATGGTTTGTGTGTGTCATTTGAAAACAAAATACCGTTTTGAGAAGAAATAACATTGTTTTGAATGTAAAGTTCCATTTTGCAGGAGAATTGAGGGGTTAGGTTGTGTTTTTGGATTTGTGTGTAGAGTCCTGAGAGTATGAGGTACTGCATGCTTTCAGAAAATGTGTGTAAACAATCGAGAAAAACTGTAACTGTTTTGACAATGTGATGTCAGAGGTGATGCAAGAATTAAAGCAATCGAGGAAAACTGTAACACACAGGACTAAACAGAATCACTCTGGCCAAAATGACACATTTTGCTTGCAAAAGACTCTAACCCTCTCACGCAACAAGCATATTTTGCCTTCCAACAATACAACTTGTATTCAAATCACGGTTTGCTTTTAATCAATCATTACACACTGCACAACAAAATGCAAAAAAACTGTTCTCAAAATTAGGGGGTTCAGCCCATTTTTGCTATGCCTGTGGCATTTATTTTTTCCTTTTTGAAAAAAATGTATTCATTCCTTTTTGAATAAATTGTATTCATTCCTTTTTGAATACATTGTATTCATTCCTCCCATGCTGTAACTGCTGTTGACATGTGAGATCTACAGTAAGCACCTAGACAAGACACATTTCATTGAACTACAACTTGTATTTTTTATTGAAATAAACCCACAGTAAACAACTAGACTTGTCAGCTTTTGTACTGTTTTCTTCACCAAATAAATACAGTATTTGCAGGCAATACAGTACTTTCTCTAAACGTGCCTTTGGTCCATACTTGCACATAGCAACACAGAACTCTTATTGATACTGAAGGATTGCTAATGGAAGAATTGTGCAAAAGAAGATTCACACATTGACATTACACGTTCATTAGTTTGCAAGCAATATCTATTAGTTGTGAATATATGTTTTCCATTTGTTTCATAGAGTTAATCCAATGGAGTATGGAGTCTTTGTATGAGAACTGTGTTATACATAGTGTTGTGTTGTATCATTTGAAAAAGGAAGGATGTGAAACTTGAGTTAAACCAATGAAAATGTGTTAAATGATTTGCAAGAGATGACCTCTGCTCTGCTAAGAAAGTGAATAACAAGATCAAGTGAATCAAAGCAATCAAGAAAAACTGTAATAACGTGTGTGTGTGTGTGTGTGTATTTGTGCATGTAACAATTTATGTGTATTTGTGCATGTAACAATATGTATGCATGTGTATTTGTGCATGTAACAATATGTATGCATGTGTATTTGTGCATGTAACAATTTATGTGTATTTGTGCATGTAACAATATGTATGCATGTGTATTTGTGCATGTAACAATATGTATGCATGTGTATTTGTGCATGTAACAATATGTATGCATGTGTATTTGTGCATGTAACAATATGTATGCATGTGTATTTGTGCATGTGTATTTGTGCATGTAACAATATGTATGCATGTGTATTTGTGCATGTAACAATTTATGTGTATTTGTGCTTATAACAATCTGTGTATGAGTATTTGTTCATATAACAATGTGT
>NW_027468576.1:37409327-37416827 GCF_046254945.1 Alosa pseudoharengus | reverse complement strand
TCGCAAGCAGCCTCCTTCAAATGCGCCGTTGAATGCCAAAATACCGATGCATTTATTTGACATACCGCGCTTTGCGCCGTTAAAGGGAATGACAGAAGTCATTCTCATTGGTTTAAATGATGTTACGCCCCAAACACACCCATATGACTGATTAAAAAACCTAGGAACACCTTGTTGCGCCATGTTTGATAACAAAACCCCTCCCAATGTGGACTGGACATCCTACTAAATTTGAATAAGCTTTTGACGAGTGACGATGTGCTTTAGAATGTCATGATAGGGCCCTCTGACACACACACATACACATACACACACACACACACACACAAGGTGCATTGCTACTCTCTGGACCCAGGGCTGCCACCTCTGACACACACGGCAGATGAAAGCTGTTCTGCTTGTTTCTGAGTGTTGGTGGGTGCAGTGCCTCTCCTGAACACTGGGGGGCAGTGCAGCTACAGGGATCTGCGCATGGTGCTGACCGCAGTCTCGTCTGTGGGCACAGCACTTTTATGAGAGAGCCATTTACAGCAACAACAGCTACACGTGAGCTACAACACTACTGCACAAGAGAGCAACTAGACAAGAAAAACAGCCCAGGCTGCAGGCTAGTGCAGAGAACACACACACACACACACACACACACACACACACACACACACACACACACACACACAGACATAGACACACACACACAGACACACACAGACATAGACACACACACACACACACACACACACACACACACACACACACACATACATTGTGTGGTCCTAAGGTAGAGAGACAGAGATTGTTGACCACATAACAATATGCCTGATGTTCTACACATTTCATCGTACTTCGCTCACCAAATGCTGTTTGTTTGTGCAGACGGACTCACTAGCTAATATTTTCTATTCCACCTATGAGGCGTGTGTGTGTGTGTTGGTGTGTGCGTGTGTCTATGTCTATGTCTGTCTGTATGTATGTGTGTGTGTGTGTGTGTGTGTGTGTGTGTGCAGGTCCAGTGGTGTGTGAGGCTGTGCAGAGAGGCCTTTGATGGGATTTTCAAACAGTCTCACTGGCTGCACCCTGACTGCATGAAGTACAAACTCACAATTGCTCTCTCTGCCTCAGACAGACAGAAAGGGTCTCCTCTCCTCTCCCCTCCTCTCCTCCTCTCCTCTCCTCTCCTCTCTTCTCCTCTCCTCCCCTCCCTTCTCCTCTCCTCCTCCCCTCTCCTCTCTTCTCTTCTCCTTTTCTCTCCTCTCTTCTCCTCTCCTCCCCTCCCTTCTCCTCTCCTCTCCTCCCCCCTCCTCTCCTCTCTCAGCGGACACTCCCTTTGAGGAGGGCAGTGCTCTCATTACATCTCTCTCTTTCTCTCTTCTCTTTTATTCCCACTCCTCTCTTCTCCTCTCCCTCCTGGTTACCTGGTTTCCTTTTTGACTGTCAATAAAGGAACCTTAAAGTCAAAGTCTCCTCCCCCTCCCTCTCCTCTCCTCTCCTCCCCCTCCCTCTCCTCGTCTCTCCTCTCCTCTCCCTCCCTCTCCTCGTCTCTCCTCTCCTCTCTCAGTGGACTCTCCCTTGCACATCCCTCTCTCTTTATCATCTCTCTCTCTCCTCCTCTTCCATCCTCTCTCTCTCCTCCTCCTCTTCCATCCTCTCTCTCTCTCCTCCTCCTCTTCCATCCTCTCTCTCCTCCTCTTCCATCCTCTCTCTCTCCCTCTCTCTCCTCCTCCTCTTCCGTCCTCTCTCTCTCCCTCTCTCTGGCTCCATACCTGTCTGTTTGTTCTCATTAGGGATCGAGGCCGTGATTCCGTTCTGACCGCGCTCCGTACCAACAGCCCTGCCCCCCCCCCCCCGCCCCCCCTTCACTGCCCCCTCCAGCCCCTGTAAACCCACAGAACAGACACAATCTGGGCCTTCTGTAAACCCACAGAACAGACACAATCTGGGCCTTCTGTAAACCCACAAAACAGACACAATCTGTGCCTTCTGCTGCAGAACAGACACAATCTGGGCCTTGTTCTGCAGAACAGACACAATCTGGGCCTTTTGTAAACCCACAGAACAGACTGGGCCTAGTTCTGCATGTTAGTTGTGAGGGGCTTGATGCCATTGATTGGTCCAGTGCAGCTCTGCTGTGGCCGGAGGCTGCACATAATCCCATGTACTGCGTTGGCATTTATTAGCCACATTTCAGTGGCTTGTGGGTGCTGTGTCACAACTGCGCTTTGATCGCTTGCTTAGCAGACCTCTAATGAGCAGCAGTCAGAGTCACAGGATAATTATGGCCCTTGCTCCCCTCCCTCCATCTCTCTCTCTCCTCCTCTCTATCTCTCTCTTCTCCCTCTCTCTCCATCTTTCCTCCCTCCATCTCTCTCTCTCTCCTCCTCTCCTTCCATCTTTCTCTCTCTCTCCTCTCTATTCTCTCTTTCTCTCCATCTGTATGCTCTCTCCATCCTTACATTTTCTCTCCCCCTCCCAAAATCCCCATGCTCACTCTATATCCATTTATTCTTATTCTCCCTTCATCCCCCCTTTCCTTTCCTCTCTCCCTCCCTTCCTCTCCCTCCATCCCTCTCACAGTCCCTGCTGCTCTCTCTTTCCCTCTCTCTCCCTCCATCCATCTCTCAGTCCCTGCTGTTCTCTCTCTCCCTCCCTCTCTCTCCATTCTGTTCCTGAGAGAGCTTTGGCTGGCTGACTTCAGCTGAGTCTGCTAGCTGGGCAGTACGGTGTCCTACTGTGTGTCTGTATACGTCTGTAGGAGAGATTCGTTGAGTGTGTCTGTGTGTGTGCTGGTGTGCCTGTGTGTGTGTTTGTGTGCCTATGTGTGTGTGTGTGACTGGCTGTGTGTGAGTGTATATGTGCATGTGTGTTTATTGATTTGCCTATGTGTATATATGTGTGTGTATGTGCTGATGTGCCTGTGTGTATATGTGTGTGTGTATGTGCATGTGTGTGTGTTTGTGCCTATGTGTGCATGTGTGTGTGCGTGTGTGTGTATTTATGTGCCTATGTGTATATGTGTGTGTGTATGTGCTGATGTGCCTGTGTGTATGTGTATATGTGCATCTGTGTGTTTGTGCCTATGTGTGCATGTGTGTGTTTGTGTGACTATGTGTAAATGTGTGTGTGTTTGTGTGAGTATGTGTAAATGTGTGTGTTTGTGTGCCTATGTGAATGTGTGTGTGCCTATGTGTATGTGTGGCTGTGCTGGTGGACTCTGTAAAGGAGGCTGGTTTGTGTGTAGCATGGTACTCATCTCTGATGGGCTATTATCAGTGTAGATATACACACACACACACACACACACTCATCCCTGAAGGCCAGACCAAATCAAGCACACAGGTTTTTTGGTTCTTATATGAGCACATTTTCGTCAATAAAGTGACCCTTGTTGAAATAAAATACTGTAAATGGCTGTTTTTACTTTCTGATACGTAGCAAAGTTGGAGACTTTCTAAATAGATTGTGTTGAAAAGCGTTTCATTAGCTGGAACTGTGTGTGTGTGTGCGCGCCAGTCTCTCTGTGTCACACAAGGAAAACACAACACTCACACACTTAAGAAAATTACAGTAATTAAGCAAGAATGTGTCAGCCCTCACATTATGTATGTGTGTGTGTGTGTGTGTGTGTATGCAGCATGCTGACAGCGTGGGATTGATTGGTAGTACCTGACTGTTACATATAATGACTGTGTGTGTGTGTGTGTGTGTGTGTGTGTGATTGTGTGTGAGTGTCCATGTATAATAATGAGCACTGAGTCATGTTTTCAGACAACATTTCTTTAATACAAAGTCAACATATCTACATACACAGTGGTTTTAAACCAATTATTGTTTCAGTTAGAATTAACAGTTGTAGAGCAATAGCACTGGGCCCTCAAAAAAAGAAAATCCATCTTGCTTTTCTATTCTTCTCTTGCTTTTTATACTTCCCTTGCTTTTTATTCTTCTCTTGCTTTTTATTCTTCTCTTTTTGTTGGCTGTTGAACGGATTCTTCTCTTGAGTTTCAGGTTCGCTTTACGTGCCATGTTAATCAGAAGAACACATCAGGAGTTTGGCTGCTGTAGTCCGTTTGCTTTGTCCATACACACACACACACACACACTCAAAGAATGGCCCTCTCTGATTGGACGTGGCAGTACGAGCACTCACAAAACCCTCTGTGATTGGTCAGACGTCTCCCCACGGTCCCTCCCTACGCTCCACAGTTTCACATGTCCCACGTCCCCTTCACAAGGAAAGAACATCATCAGAACCATGACGGAACCGCACGGATAAGAACGGAACGGGCCCGAGCACCAGCATGGAGTACGGGAAAGCGGGAAAGTATCAGGAGTGGCAGCACACACACACATACACATACACACACAAACACACACACACATACACACACACACACACACAGACACACCACTAAGGGACATTTGCACAGCCTGCTGCAGGGAGACAGGGCAGAGCAACCATTCTCTGAGAGCAGTCCAAAGCCAATTTAGTTTCAGGGGCTGAGTAGGAGGAGGGGCACGGGGCTAATGTGTCCATCAGAGGAGATGGTCCTGACCGCTAGCCTCTGGTAGCTAGCCGCTGGTAGCTAGAGCACTGACCGAGAGGTTGTGGTGCGCACTGCAGCCAAGGGAATTGTGGGTAAAAAGGGCCATTGTGACGTCTCTGCAGTGTGCACACACGTTACTAAGGAAACAATGGCGTTGCCATGGAGAGGGGTCGGGCACTCACACAGACTCCCGGTAGAAATCTGAACTCTTCAACATCTCATTTGGGTTCAAAGACACAAATCCCCAGGGTCCAATTGTACAAATACATGATATATATATTTGCTTATTTACAGGTATGCAGGATCAGAGTTGGTATATAACAAATGGATGATTGGTAGGTGTTTTTGAAAAACAAAAATAAAAACAAAAAAGCAAACAGAAAATGTTTTAAAAGAAAAGGGAAGTGTGTTAGCATATCCTGTACAAGATGTACAGCAGAAATAGTTTTTGAAATAGTAAAAAAAAACAATTAGTCTCATTGTAGGTCTGCCTAAATCTCAAATGGTATTAGCTAATCTCCTTTATAAAACATACATTAATCTAGCGCTAGCTCCTACAACTGGTGAGTGTTTTGAGTCGCTAATTTAGGAGCTCAGATCTCAGAGACGCTTCACGGGACAGCGACTCATCACTTTGACACACTGGTCTCCTCACACGTATCAACTTTAAACAACAACAAAAAAACAACAATAAAAAAAAAACGCCCATCGTTCTTTACACAAACAATTAAAAGTTCATGAGTGGTACAAAAAAGATGGAAAAAAAAGAAACAAAATGTAAATGAAAAAAAAAAAAGTCTAGTCTAAATTTGGATACATCTTTATATTCTGTTTTTAAATATGTAAGCTGGTGTGTGTCTGCGTGCAGGTATGTCTTCATACACACAAACACACACCTAACCCTTATAAGTAACATCTCTACAGTGAAAAAATAGAATGTCTTTCAACATAATATGAACAAGTAAGCTTTTCTCTCTCTGGCTATTGTCTTTCGATTTCTGCTTCTCATGAGTAGAGTAGATCCATTAAAAAAGTAAAATCAAAAATAGTTTGAGGTTAATGAAAAGAACGCTATCAGTAATGAGAAAAGTTGGGTGAGCTGTAACGATACAGTAACAATAAGGCTTTGAGGAAATAAGACAGACTACGTACAACTCCTTTCAACTCTGTCCGTGTGCACACACACACACACACACACACACACACAGAAGAATTCACTGAGAGAGGGGGAGGGAGGGGGCAAGTCCACCACCTGGCATGCGTGCGCATGCACACACACACACACATACACACACACCACACACACACACACACACTCTGTTGGATGAGCTGGCATGAGGTGTGAAAGCCATACTTCAGTCTGGTGCTGTGTAAATCTTTCTTTCTCTCTCTTTCTCTCTCTCTCTCACACACACACACACACGCATGAGGTGCCCCAATTTGGTGATGTTTAAGTCACACACATGATTTCATCCAGTTTTTTCCTTTTTTTTCCTTTTTTTTTTTTGGTGACTGGTTCCCTAATCGTACCGATGGATCCCTCCGAAACTTTTCCGGATCTTTCTGTATACTTACAGCAGAAAGGAGAAAAGCAGCATGTTTGGCATAAAAAGCAGAATGAACACTCACACACACACACACACACACAGAGTCAGAATGAATGGCGATGATGGAGCTTGGTCACTGGAGACAGTCAGAGGTTTCAGGGGCCTCCTCGAGGCGCCAATGCAGGGCCACTAGCTCCCCCTGCTGGTTGGGGGTCAGGAGGTCTTGTCAGAGCTGGACAAGCTCACATGGGGGAGCAAGGATTGGTTTCTCACCCCTCACACTTCCTCGGCTCCAAACACTGCTGGTTTGTGGGTGTGAGTGTGTGTGTGTGTGTGTGTGTGTGGGGGGGGGGGCTGCTTGTGGAGTTTTATCACATAAATGGAGTGCTGTTCACAACAGGAACAGCTCATCTTGTGTGAGGAACATGGTCTTTCAGTCCCTTTTGTAGATAGTTGGTAGACGGGTGTGAGTGTGTGTGTGTGTGTGTGTGTGCATATGTATACATAATGTGTGTATTTGTTAGCATGTCTGTTTGCATGTGTAAGTAGGAGAGTGCATGCATGGCTGTGTGCAAATGTGTGTGTGTCTGTGTGTGTGTGTGTGTGTGTGTGTGTGTGTGTGTGTGTGGGCATGCCCTCTCTCAGTCCATCATGAGTTCATGAGGATCTTTATTTACCAGACAGACAAGTATGTGTGTGTGTGTTTGTGTGTCTATGTGTCTGTGTCTGTGTGTGTGTGTGTGTGTGTGTGTGTGTGTGTGTGTGTGTGTGTATGTGTGTGTGTGTGTGTGTGTGTGTGTGTGTGTGTGTGTGTGTGTGTGTGTATGTGTGTGTGTGTGTGTGTGTCCACAGGCTCCTTGTCCACATGGCAGTGTCCTTCATTCATTGTTTCTCTGTCCGTTAAGTTTAGTTTTTTTATGCATTTACTTTTGAAACACAAAAAAGATGAATCAACCATTTCTTAGACCGCAGCTGACTCCAGAACCACTCGGGCCCAAATCCGGGTTCCGAGCCAGAACTCAGCTGGGTCTGGGCCCGAGCGGTTTGCAAGTCAGAGGCCGTCTGGATCCCTCACAGCAGAACACTTGAGGTAAGGTGAGCAGTCCGACACGTGAATCCCTCCCTCCAGCACAAGTCTGCTGCTTTTTGGTTCCCGTCGGGGTGGGAGAGAGGAGGTTCCCTCCATGCTGTCCGGTCAGGCTCTGCCCTCTGATTGGCCGTTTAGACATGAGTTTCATATATTCACTTTTTAATCTTTTTTTTTTTTTTTTAAATCCAACACTTGAGTTGTTTGTTCTTCAGCATTCCCCCTCTGGATGTTTGGTGTGTGTTGTTGTGTGTTGTTGTGTGTGTTGTTGTGTGTGTTGTTGTGTGTTGTTGTGTGTTGTTGTGTGTTGTTGTGTGTTGTTGTG
>NW_027468576.1:37404327-37406827 GCF_046254945.1 Alosa pseudoharengus | reverse complement strand
GAGAGGGAGAGAGAGAGAGAGAGAGAGAGAGAGAGAGAGAGAGAGAGAGAGAGAGAGAGAGAGAGAGGAATAGAACCCTATATTCACAGGTAATCCAAACACAGAGAAAGAGTTTTGACAGCACAATAAATGCCAGCGGAACTAAATTGCTACGTATGTGCAAAAGTCTTGGTGTTTACATTGTAAATGGGAGATTTAGAGGAGATTCTTTTGGAGGATTTACATTCTCTTCTTCCCTCGGTTGCTCTGTGGTTGACTATTTCATCACTGATCTTGACCCAGAACACATAACTGCTTTTATGATAATGCCACAACTACCTATTTCTGACCACTGCCAGTTAATACTACACCTGAAAATGTCTGATATTAAATTTAATTCACAAAATGTTGAACCTAAATTATTCTCACTTCCAAAAACGTTTAAATGGACAGACAAAAATGTGTCAACATATGAAGCAGTCATCAATAACAATGAACAAATTATTGATAATTTCATTATGACCAAATACCAACCAAATGCTGAGAACGTAAATATGGCCTGTAACCACCTAACCAATATATTAATACATTTAGCAAAAACAGCTAATGTAAAACAAATCTCTAGAATGAAAGGAAATAGAACAAAATTCAAAGAGGATTGGTTTGATAAAGATTGCAATGCAGCAAGGATAAAGTTAAGAGAGTTATCCAATATTAAACATCGAAACCCAAACGATACTGACAGCAGAACAAGATATCATCTTGAATTAAAAAACTATAAAAAAATGATAGAAAACAAAAAATCATCTTACATGTCCAAAGAACTAGACAAAATCGAACGGTCAATTAATCAAAACACGTTCTGGTCGAATTGGAAAAAGCTAACAGGTGCTGGCAAGTCTGAGACTCCAATTAAAAACAGCCAGATATGGATGAACCATTTTAAAAATCTTTACCAGAACCCAGAAAGCATGGAACTTGAACCAGGACAACTCACAATAATAAAGAAACTAAAGTGTTTGGAGGAAACCATCAAAGATTACCAAAATCCCTTAGACATGCCCATCACAGTATATGAATTAAAAGACAAACTTAAAAAACTTAAACCTAGAAAAGCTTCCGGTATTGACCGTATCTCCACTGAGATGCTAAAATATAGCAACTCAAAACTCAAAGAAGCCATAACTAAATTGTTTAACCTAGTTCTCAACAGTGGAGTCTTCCCCTCAATTTGGAATAAAGGCATTATTACCCCTATATTCAAATCTGGTGATAAATTAAATCCAAACAATTACCGAGGCATTTGCATCACAAGTAACTTAGGAAAGTTATTTTGCAGCATCATTAATAAACGAATTCTAACATTCCTTGATGACCACAAAATTCTGAACAATAGTCAAATTGGCTTTCTACCAAATCATCGAACTTCCGACCACATATACACACTCCAGACACTAATAAATAAACATGTACATAACTCCAAAAAGGAAAAAATCTTTGCATGCTTTGTAGATTTCCAAAAAGCCTTTGATAACATCTGGCATAAAGGTCTATTCTTGAAAATGTTAGAGGCAGGAATTGGAGGGAAAACGTATGATTTGATAAAAACAATGTATGAAAATAATATAAATAGTGTCCGGTTAGGAAATAAAAGAACAGAGTTCTTTAAACAAGAACGTGGAGTAAGACAAGGCTGTAGCTTAAGTCCAACATTATTCAATTTATATATTAACGAACTTGCCACACTGTTAGAGAAATCAGCTGCTCCTGGACTGACTCTCCATGACAAGGATGTGAAATTTCTCATGTTCGCCGATGACCTGGTTTTACTTTCACCAACAGCGGACGGGCTGAGACAAAACTTAGACATTTTAAATCAGTATTGCCAAACATGGTCCTTAAAAGTAAATTTAAATAAAACCAAAATAATGATATTCCAAAAGAGAGCACGATCAACAAAGAATAAATTCCTATTCACATTAGGCCCCGATATTTTAGAACACACAACCAACTACACATATTTAGGTCTAGTCATAAATGCATCTGGCAGTTTTATTCCAGGATTGCAAGCATTAAAAAACAAAGCCCGAAGAGCATTCTATTCAGTGTATAAAACAATTAACAAATATCAACCTCCCATCAACATTTGGTTAAAAATAATTGATGCCGTTATTACTCCAATCCTACTCTATGGCTCAGAAATTTGGGGTCCACCATTACTTCTTTCAAAAAAACCATGGGACCAGACTGAAATTGAAAAACTCCACACAGAAATATGTAAATCTATTCTACATGTCCATAGAAGTACATCAAATAATGCCTGCAGAGCAGAGTTAGGTCGCTTCCCCTTGTCCCTGGCCATCACCAAAAGAGTTATGAAATATTGGATACACTTAAAAAATGCAAACACTATTAGTTACCATCACAAAACACTACTGACTAACATATCAGACCCACAAAAAGATAAACTTGCACAATTAATCATAAATAAATATAACATTGCTGATATAAACCTAACCAA
>NW_027468576.1:37370181-37375181 GCF_046254945.1 Alosa pseudoharengus | reverse complement strand
TACAGGCCTGGTTGTGGTCATCCCTCATGTTGGTGAGGTGACAGCCAAGCAAGTGTGACATCAATGTCCTTTGTCTATGTGCCAAACAACCCGTTGACCGCTCCAATGCGTAACCCCGACTACACACACACTCCAATGCATAACCCCGACTACACACACCCTCCACTACGGAGCCAGACTCTACTACACACACCCTCTACTGAGTAACAAGCCATCACTACACACACCCTCTACTGCATAGCCAGGCCCCACTACACACACCCTCTACGACGGAGCCAGACTCCACTACACACACCCTCCACTGAGTAACAAGCTCCCACTACACACACCCTCCACTGCATATCCAGACTCCACTACACACACCCTCCACTGAATAACAAGCTCCCACTACACACACCCTCCACTGCATATCCAGACTCCACTACACACACCCTCCACTGATTAACAAGCTCCCACTACACACACCCTCTACTGAGCAACAAGCCATCACTACACACACTCTCCAGTACGGAGCCAGACCCCACTACACACACTCTCCAGTACGGTGCCAGACCCCACTACACACACCCTCTACTCTTGTTGTGTGCAGCAGAGACATGGTGGTGTTTCTGAGGGGCGGAGGCTGCTGTTGCTGCTGTTGCTGCTGCTGGACTCGCTCAAGCTTATCCAGTTACTCGCCTCCCACTGCTCATGTAAGCATCGCACAGACACACACACACACACACACACACACACACACACACACACACACACACACACACACACACACACAGCATCGCACAAACAGTGGCAGAGCCAGCTGTGTCCTTGTACCAGGAGGACATCGTCTTGGTCTACACTTCTGTTCATTTACACACACACACACACACACACACACACACACACACACACACACACACACACACACACACACACACTGGCTCCGCCTGCACCGAGGTCAGCCCCTGTCCTAGAGTTGACGTCTCTATACATAAAAAAGAGAGAAATCTGCGCAGATTTAATTGGCCGTGTATAATCTCCCTAATAAGATTATCCATCCCCCATTTCATCCTCCACTTGGGCTTATTGCCTTTAAATGTCACAGAGTTCATACAAGTTTGCCTGAGCTGGCTGTACTGTGTGTGTGTGTGTGTGTGTGTGTGTGTGTGTGTGTGTGTGTGTCCAGGACCTGTCACAGCAGGAGGATCAATGCCATGGAGACTGAGAGGCATATGGATGGACGGTAGACGGAGGGACCGTCCAAATGGAGACGCAGAAACCCGCTCGTGACCACATGTTTACATAATGACATCACAGATCACTCAGACGATGATCACACGTTTACATAATGACATCACAGATCACTCAGACGATGATCACACGCTTACATAATGACATCACAGATCACTCAGACGATGACCTCCAGTACAATTACATACTCCCATGAGTAAAAAAATACACTATACTAATACTAGCTCCCAATAGTAAAAACACACTATACTAATACTCTCCCATGAGTAAAAAAATACACTATACTAATACTCTAATACTACTATCTCCCGACAGTAAAAACACACTATACTAATACTCTTCCATGAGTAAAAACACACTATACTAATACTATCTCCCAACAGTAAAAACACACTACACTAATACTCTCCCATGAGTAAAAAAATACACTATACTAATACTATCTCCCGACAGTAAAAACACACTATACTAATACTATCTCCCGACAGTAAAAATACACTATACTAATACTATCTCCCGGCAGTAAAAACACACTATACTAATACTCTCCCATGAGTAAAAAAATACACTATACTGTCTCTTCCTTTAATTGAAAATATTCCTCTGTGCTTCCCCACGAGTAAAACTAAATGTACTATCCCTTTGTGCACTCAAGTTCACTTATGCTGCTTATATGACGATAACGAAGTGCGCACACACACACACACACACACACACATCATAAACTTTATACCTCGTCATCCAAGGCTTCTCCCTGCAAGCTTAAGAGCTCATCTGCTGGGGTGTTTGACTTCCTCATGCCCCCCCAGCCAGCTTTCGCACGCTCCGAACAAACCTGTCGATCGCCTCTCTCACACTCGCATCTACGAGCCACAGCTCTGTGTGTGTGTGTGTTTGTGTGTGTGTTAACCTACAGATTCAATATCACGTCTCAGGCTGCCTGGCCAAGGATACAGTCTTTCAAGGACACACTGCTCTTACCCCCCCCCCCCCCCCCCTCTCCCCCTCCTACCCCGTAAAACCCTCTGCGCTGCTGAGTGGGACTATTTTCTCCTTGCAGTCAGCAGCAGATCAATGCGCACGTGGGAAAACGAACTGTCCTCTCATTAGGACTTTCCGATCTGTGCGCGGTGCGGCGCGGTGCGGCGAGGCGAGACGAGGCGAGGCGGACGAGTGTGGACGATGCGGACGATGCGGACGAGCGCCTGCCACTCAGGATAACGATTCCTTTTGGTCGCAGATGAGACTTGGGAAGTGTGTTTATCCCGACGCATTTCCATATGAAAGCAAGGCTGGCGCGCACGCTCGCCTCGTCAGCTGAAGGAGAGAGAAAAAAGGAAACTTGTGTGTGTGTGTGTGTGTGTGTGTGTGTGTGTGTGTGTGTGTGTGTGTGTCTCTTTCTTTTCACTGAGGCGGAGGCATCAGATGTCAGACTATTGTTTGCTGTCTGTTTAATTAGTTCCTCTCGTTATCACAGTGTGCAGAGAGGGCCCATCAGCAGAGACTGGAAGATCGGAATGGGAGCTGTGTGTGTGTGTGTGTGTATGTGTGTGTGTGTGTGTGTGTGTGTGTATGTGTGTGTGTGTGTGTGTGTGTGTGTGTGTGTGTGTGTGTGTGTGTGTGTGTGTGTGTGTGTGTGTGTGTGTGTGTGTGTGTGTGTGTGTGTGTGTGTGTGTGTGTGTGTGTGTGTGTGTGTGTGTGTGTGTGTGTGTGGTGATAGCAGAGGTTACACAGGCTGTTAATGAGCAGCCAGCCAAGTGTGAGCATACAGCAGTGCCATAAACAAACAAACAAACAAACAAACAAACAAACAAACAAACAAAAACAAACATCTCAGACTCTGTGTTATGGAAGAAAAGACATTAGTGCTGAATTAGCAGTGTGTGTGTGTGTGTGTGTGTGTGTGTGTGTGTGTGTGTGTGTGTGTTTTGGGGAGTGTATGCATGAGTCTGTGTTGGGGAGTCTGTGTTTGTATGTGTGTGTGCACGTGTTTGTGAGTCTGTGTTTGTGTGTGTGTGTGTGTGAGAGAGAGATAAATAATTGATATGTAAATGTATACAGAAGATGCCCAACAGTGGAAATGAGCTTGTGCCGTACAGTGTGATCAAGATTGCAGACAGACAGACAGACAGACAGACAGACAGACAGACAGACAGCTCTGCAGTGAGGACTAACTTTCACAGTCAAAACCTCCTTCACTTAGTGGGCTGCTCAGACCAGAATCTGTGGAGAACAGCAGACACAGGGAGACACAGAGCAGAACAGAACAGAAGAGAAGAGAGTTGGTTTATGAGTGTGATCACGGGCCCCGACCTGACCCGCCTGAAACAGACACACACACATGAGATGGATCAAAAGGACACAGTCAGAACCACACAGATGAATGAGGACACACATCCCCTGCTCCACACTGAGGGGAACCCAGCGCACCGCTCACTGTGACAAACACAGTGTTCCTGTTGGAATTTTTGAGCAGGCAGTGGAGCAGCCTTCCCGGGTCCTGAGGCTGAGTTGGATCAGAAGAGCAGGAGCGCTGACAGGAGGGAGACTAGGCCACACATCTGCCACTCTCTCAACCTGTTCCAACACTCGGAAGCAGCCAATCAGAGATGCCCTGGCACGCTTTGACCCGCCCACCCGCCACCCATGGACCAATCAGCCCAGCCGCATTCAGAACCTCCACAAACATCCCTCCATGTCAGCAGCAAGAGGGAACAGACAGGGGCAGACGGAGAGAGAGAGAGACAGAGAGCTAGAGAGAGAGAGAGAGAGAGAGAGAGAGAGAGGGAGGGAGACAGAGAGAGCTAGAGAGAGAGAGAGAGAGAGAGAGAGAGAGAGAGAGAACAGGCTGCCAGAAGACACACAACACACACACTCAGTAAAATAGAGCCCTCACTTGTCTTTCATCCCTCGCTTCAGAAATCCACAGCTGCCCCTTCAAACCAGCACATACTCCTTCTGCATGGCCATGGAATCACACACACACACACACACACACACACCCTCTGCATGGCCATGGAATCACACACACACACACACACACACACACACACACACACACACACACACACACACACACACACACCCTGTGCATGCACTATTAAGGGTAATGCTGTTATTGTCCTAATGAATGTGTTTATCTAAATGGATGTTTGTACTTTACATGTCCTGGCAGCACAAGCCACGTCAATAAAGCTTTTAGAAACTGAAATGGGAAAGTGGGAAAGAAAGGGGAGAGAGATGGGGAGACTTCAAACTCAGCTATTGAACTGAAAGATGGAGAGGGAGAGAGAGAAGAAGGGAGGGAGAGAGGGAGTGAGAGAGGAGAGAGGGAGAGAAAGAAAAACATAAAAGGAGAGAGAGAGAGGGAGAGAGGGAGGGAGGGAGTGAGAGAGGAGAGAGGGAGAGAAAGAAAAACATAAATGGAGAGAGAGAGAGGAGAGAGGGAGAGAGGAGTGATGATGAGGGTCTGAGACAGTAAGGAACAGCGGGCTATGCTACTCTCCAGGAAAAGAGGCAGTGTGTGTGTGTGTGTGTGTGTGTGTGTGTGTGTGTGTGTGTGTGTGTGTGTGTGTATGTGTGTGTGTGGGAGAGTCTTGTCTTTGTGAAGAAAATTGAAAATTACATGAAACAATCGGCGTGCTAATGAGGGAGCCAGGGTGAGGAGCACCAACAGAGAGCAATCACACACACACACACACACACACACACCACACACACCACACACAGCACCCACGCATACACAATCACTCCTGTCTAAAGACGCCATT
>NW_027468576.1:37349302-37351802 GCF_046254945.1 Alosa pseudoharengus | reverse complement strand
TAGTGTATAGGAGACAGGCTAGTCTATAGGAGACAGGCTAGTGTATAGGAGACAGGCTAGTGTATAGGACATAGGCTAGTGTATTAGGAGACAGGCTAGTGTATAGGAGACAGCTAGTGTGTAGGAGACAGGCTAGTGTGTAGGACATAGGCTAGTGTATAGGAGACAGGCTAGTGTGTAGGAGATAGGCTAGTGTGTAGGAGACAGGCTAGTGTGTAGGAGATAGGCTAGTGTATAGGACATAGGCTAGTGTATAGGAGACAGGCTAGTGTATAGGAGACAGGCTAGTGTGTAGGACATAGGCTAGTGTATAGGAGACAGGCTAGTGTATAGGAGACAGGCTAGTGTGTAGGAGACAGGAGGAGCAGCCGCGGGGCCCTGGGTCCTGACAGAGTGCCTGAGGAGCGCTAATCTGACAACGCCATAAAGCTGCCGCTGAGGAGCCCTGATTACGGACGCCTGTCACTGTCACTGAAGGGCTGTAATCTGCCGCCGCCACAAAGCAGGAGAGGCCAGATTACAGACGCCTGTCACTGCCGCTGTCACTGTGGTCAGGAGTGTGTGTGTGTGTGTGTGTGTGTGTGTGTGTGGGAGAGAGAGGCTGAGTGTTGCCGAGGAGACAAGTCTCATATCAGCTCCTCTCATCTCGTCCTGCTCCGTTCCTCTCCTCTCATAAAGCTGAACGGCTCTGACATACTGAGCTCTGCCTCTCCAGATGGAAGGGACCGCAAGACACTTATGCCCACTGATAACATTTCACATCTGTGTGTGTGAGTGTGTGTGTGCGTGTGTGTGTGCGTATGTGTATGTGTGTGTGTGTTTTTCAGTGTGTCAGTGTGAAACTGGGCATAATTTGTCATAATTAAGGAATTAATCAGTGGTTGTGCCAAATGGCAACACACACGTTTTTACACCTAAACCCTCAAAACCAACAGCAATTAGGCTGAGTGGAGTGTCTGTGTGTGTGTGTGTGGGAGGGGGGGGGGGGGTGGTTAACAGTCGTCAGGACTAACCACTAGGGATTTAGAATGCACCATTTGAATTTGAGAGGGGGGGTGTTCTTGCACCTCTTTCAGAAGAGATACTAGGCTGGAGTTCAATCAGTGAGCAGCGAATGGCTGTGCCATATGAACCATTCATATAAATAAGGAATGTGTGTGTGTGTGTGGGTGTGTGTGTTTGTGTGTGTGAGTGTGTGCATGTGTGTGTGTGTGTGTGTGTGTGTGTGTGTGTGTGTGTGTGTGTGCGTGTGTGTGTGAGTGTGTGTGTGTCATTACACACATATCCATTAGAAGCCGTGTTACATGCGTAACACTGAGATGGGATTCCCTTGTGTTAGAGTCTCTCCAGTCTACGATTGACCCCTCTTGACCTCTGACTCTCCCCTAGGTGTGCAAGACTGAAGGCTCCCAGGGTTCTGTGTGTGTGTGTGTGTGTGTGTGTGTGTGTGTGTGTGTGTGTGTGTGTGTGTGGACCTTCACAACCCGTATTTGAGCAGGGCCGGACCAACTAGCCGGCACTCAGTAGCATCCCAGAATGCCCTGTTTCCAGGGGGGGCGACCGTCACCATCAACTGACAGGCCCGACAACGGAGCGTCTGTTTCTCCACCCCTCCTCCTCCACCACCCTTCAGGCTGCTGCTGATGTCACTACCGCTGCACCCTTTGGACAAACAGAGCGGCGCTCCCAGTGTGTCCACATACGACTCTGTCAGGGGCACATGATGCTACAGTGCTACAGGTGTTTCAGGGTGTTCTAGGATTGGGGGTAGTTTTGGAGGGTAAGAGAATGCTCCGTTGCCCCCCCGTCACCCTGCAAGCGAGGGTGGGGTGGCAGGCACTGGTCAGTGATGGGTAGGATGCCCCTCCCTCCCAGTGAGCTGGCTTAGCTTTCTGACTGAACTGGACTTGACTGGACTGACTGCACAGCACACAAAGTCAGACGCCTGCAGACACTGCCCCCTGCAGGCAGGAGGCTGAAGCACAGGAAGAGAAACCAGAAGAGAGAAAAGAAACAGCACGGACACAGGAGCACTGCCACTCCGCTGCGGCTATGGAGTCCAGTCTGCCCACCGGACGAACATCGGCTAACGGCTCAGAGTGTGTGTGTGTGTGTGTGTGTGTGTGTGTGTGTGTGTGTGTGTGTGTGTGTGTGTGTGTGTGGAACACTCTTGGCGAGCGTGAGTATGGGGACATATGTATGGTGTTTGTTGGTAAATGTGAGGGACGCTCTGTATGTTTTTGCTGTTGTGAGGAGTTGCTATGGCGTTTTACTGTTATGAGGAGTTGCTATGGCGTTTTACTGTTGTGAGGAGTTGCTATGGCGTTTTACTGTTGTGAGGAGTTGCTATGGCGTTTTACTGTTGTGAGGAGTTGCTATGGCGTTTTACTGTTGTGAGGAGTTGCTATGGCGTTTTACTGTTGTGAGGAGTTGCTATGGCGTTTTACTGTGTCCCATTACTGCTTAAACAAGAGTACCTTGGGACAGCCCACAGCTGCAC
>NW_027468576.1:37338603-37344102 GCF_046254945.1 Alosa pseudoharengus | reverse complement strand
TGTGTGTGTGTGTGTGTGTGTGTGTGTGTGTGTGTGTGTGTGTGTGTGTGTGTGTTGGCAAGGCTGTGTGTGTGTGTGTGTGTGTGTGTCTGTGTGCACGTGTGTCTTTAATGCTGTGAGAGAGCACACACTCACCCCCGAGCACCATCTTGACCTGTATGGGGTCCGAGGGCGGCCCGTCGCCCACGGAGGTGAACGCCAGCACGCGTATGCTGTAGGTCTCGCTAGACACCAGGCTCTGGATGGTGGTCAGCACGCTGTCCTGCACGTTGTGGATCTGCCACTGGCTGAGCGGCTGGCTGTCGTCCATGGTGTAGTACACGCGGTAGCCCTTGATCTGACCGTTGGGCTCCTCAGGCTCGTCCCAGCGCACCACCACCGTGTTGGCCGAGATGATGCGCGCCTGGACGTTGCGCGGCGGGCTGGCGGGGGCCTGCTCGCCCGTGCGAG
The DNA here is from genome assembly GCF_046254945.1 of Alosa pseudoharengus. Taxonomy (NCBI): domain Eukaryota; kingdom Metazoa; phylum Chordata; class Actinopteri; order Clupeiformes; family Clupeidae; genus Alosa; species Alosa pseudoharengus. The sequence continues at coordinate 37,343,652 of NW_027468576.1, read as the reverse complement.
CCTCCACGGGCTCGCTGGGCGGGCCCTGGCCGATGGTGTTGAAGGCGGACACGCGGATCTCGTAGTCGGTGTTGGGCGAGAGGCCGCCGATGCTGTAGCGCGTGGTGGTGATGCCGTCCATGGTCTCGTACTTGCTGTCGGCCGTCTTGCCGCGGTACTGGATGATGTAGTAGAGCACAGGGTCCGGGTTGCCGCTGTCCCACGTGATGGTGATGCTGGTCGCCGTGGTTTCCGTTACCATGGGGGTGCCAGGGGGTCTGGGCAGGGCTGGAGGAGGGCAGTGAAGGTGAGGACCAAAGACTTCACTACTACCACTACTACTACACACACACACACACACACACACACACACACACACACACACACAAACACAGACACACACATCCACACACAAACACAAACAAACACACAGACACACAGACACACACACAATCACACACTCACACACACACTCACACACACACACACACACACACACATCCACACTCACACACACATCCACACTCACACACACACAAGCACATCCACATACCCACATACACACACACACACACACACACAAACACACACACACACACACACACACACACACAGACACACACACACACACCAGCATGCTAAATAAGTACAGTACTACAGCCTACATGTTTCATCCCCTTATGACCTTTTCATCTGTGCCTGTTTGACAAGGACACTATAAGTGTCTGTAAGCCTGAGAATGATGCATTGTGGGATCTCTGCGCAGCCCCGTAAGGCTGCTGAGTGTGATGCATGTACCTCTGCAGCCTTTACAACACACATGTGTCATCTTCTCTGCTTCCAGGATCTGATGCAACTGACAGACAATCTGGATGAAGGTAGTGAGTTCATCTTTTCATAGGTGAGGTGTGTGTGTGAATATGTGTGTATGAAGTTGTGTGTGAATATGTGTTTCTTTGGGTGTGTGCGTGTGTTTGTGTGTGAGTGTGTGTGTGTGTGTGTGAATATGTGTTTCTTTTAGTTTGTGTGTGTGTGAGTGTGTGTGTGTGAATATGTGTTTCTTTTAGTTTGTGTGTGTGTGTGTGTGTGTGTGTGTGCGTGTGTGTGTGTGAATATGTGTTTCTTTTAGTTTGTGTGTGTGTCTGTGTGTGTGTGTGTGTGCGTGTGTGTGTGTGAATATGTGTTTCTTTTAGTTTGTGTGTGTGTGTGTGTGTGTGTGTGTGCGTGTGTGTGTGTGAATATGTGTTTCTTTTAGTTTGTGTGTGTGTGTGTGTGTGTGTGTGTGCGTGTGTGTGTGTGAATATGTGTTTCTTTTAGTTTGTGTGTGTGTGTGTGTGTCTGTGTGTGTGCGTGTGTGTGTGTGAATATGTGTTTCTTTTAGTTTGTGTGTGTGTGTGTGTGTGTGTGTGTGCGTGTGTGTGTGTGAATATGTGTTTCTTTTAGTTTGTGTGTGTGTCTGTGTGTCTGTGTGTGTGTGTGTCTGTGTGTGTGTGTCTGTGTGTGTGTGTGTCTGTGTGTGTGTGTGTGTGTGTGTGTGTGTGTGTGTGTGTGTGTGTGTGTGTGTGTGTGTGTGTGTGCGTGTGTGTGTGTGTGTCTGTGTGTGTGTGTGCGTGTGTGTGTGTGTGTCTGTGTGTGTGTGTGTGTGTGTGTGTTTGTGTGTGTGTGTGTCTGTGTGTGTGTGTGTGTGTGTGTGTGTGTGTGTGTGTGTGTGTATGTGTGTGTGTGTGTGTGTGTGTGTGTGTGTGTGTGTGTGTGTGTGTGTGTGCTTGTGAGGCCCGTCCTTACACTTGACGGTGATCTGTGCCACCGCCTCGATGATGCCCAGGCTGCTCATGGCGACGCAGGTGTAGTTGGCCGACTCCTGGATCCCATCCAGCGCCAGCACATTCCTGCCCACGGGCATCTCGTCCTCGGGCGTCAGGTCCTCCGAGTTCAGCATCCACTTTACGTAGGGCATCGGGGAGCCCACCGCCACGCACGTGATGTTGACGCTGCCGCCCGGCATGATCTCGTGGTTGGTGGGGAGGATGGAGAAACGAGGGGGGACGCGACGGACTACGGAGGGGACAGAGACGGACAGAGAGAGAGAGAGAGAGAGAGAGAGAGAGAGAGAGAAAGAGGTGACAGACAGGCCGATGAAAACAGGTTCCTTGTCTTTAGAACCACAGCACAGTCTAAAAAAGGACTACAGATGGAGAAAATGATACCGAAGGAACAGAAACACAAACAGAACAAGTTCTAACGGGCTTTTCTCTTCAGAGCGGGGCAAACTCAAACCCAAAACGATGAGAACAAACTAAGATTAACAGAACCGCTTCACCAACAATATAGAGTCACATATTGAAGCAACAGGTCATAACAACGAGGTTCCATAGACCAAGATTGGACCCATCACAGCACAGGTATTGACACAAAAATCTATTACAAGTTTCTCATCTTTCCGCCTGGTCTACTCAACCCCCCTCCTCCCCACACTAGAAACTAAAATCTAGAATAGAACCTCTAGATCTTTAGAACACTAGGAGAACCCTAGATCTCTTGAGCAGTAAAACTCTAGAACAGTAGACCTCTGGAACTCCAGAACCCTCTGATCTCTCCTGCTCTGGTGGAGGAGGAGGTTGTGTGTGTGTGTGTGTGTGTGTGTCTGTCTAATTCCCTGTGACTCCGGGCCAGACGGAGACTGTCTCCACACCGGCTGCCCTCTCCTGTCTCCATGCCAATGAGATGCTGCCCAAGTTGCTGCCTGGCGGCCGAAGATGAGAAACCTTAATGAGATTTTTGTGGTTTAGGGTAGATCAGCTGGACAAAGCCTTTTTAAGATCTGACACCGTTCCATTGATAGATGCAGCTATCATTGTCACAGACACCATGCATAATAGATTGAGATAAATAAATAAATAAATGATAAGGAGGAACCAGAGATCTGACTGATAGAGAATGCATAGAAGAGTAGAACTTAGACTCGCATGCCCAGACAAAGACAATTGGAGAGAAAAAGAGAAATATAATAAGGAGGTAGAGTGAGAGAGAGAGAGTGAGAGACAGAGAGAGAGAGGGGTGCACACAAGAGAGCGAGAGAAGATGGGAGAAGAAGGGAGGGTGGGAAGGAGGGGGTGGGGGAACCCACTTCAGTGGTGGAAAGGTTCTTATTTAGCTGTTCAGTAGTGGAATGTTCTTATTTATCTGTTCAGTAGTGGAATGTTCTGATTTAACTGTTCAGTAGTGGAATGTTCTGATTTAACTGTTCAGTGGTGGAATGTTCTGATTTAACTGTTCAGTGGTGGAAAGGTTCTGATTTAGCTGTTCAGTAGGGAAAGGTTCTTATTTATCTGTTTAGTAGTGGAATGTTCTGATTTAACTGTTCAGTAGTGGAATGTTCTGATTTAATTGTTCAGTGGTGGAATGTTCTGATTTAACTGTTCAGTGGTGGAAAGGTTCTTATTTAGCTGTTCAGTAGTGGAATGTTCTGATTTAACTGTTCAGTGGTGGAAAGGTTCTGATTTAGCTGTTCAGTAGTGGAAAGTTCTGATTTAGCTGTTCATGTTCTCCAGTCAATGTGACTAAATGTGAAGGGGACATTGTAGTCCATGGTACACAACCACCACAAAACAATTCCCATTTACCCAACGAATGCTACAGCACAGCTAGCTAGCGTGAGTGGCTATCCCGCGGGCTACAGCACAGCTAGCTAGCATGAGTGGCTATCCCGCGGGCTACAGCACAGCTAGCTAGCATGAGTGGCTATCCCGCGGGCTACAACACAGCTAGCTAGCGTGAGTGGCTATCCCGCTACAACCCTCTTAGCACGCAGCTCTGACACCAAAACAACACACGGGTGGACAAACACAAACGCTCATCCACAGCAGGTCGCGGAGGAACACAAAAGACGCTGGTCTACAATGACAAGGAGCTCAAGAGATGCTGCGCCTCTTGGGCAGAGAATGTGATTGGTTGGAAATGTGATGGACAGGTCTGGGGACCAATGGGGCTGTGAGGAGGATAGAGTGGGTAGGACACAACTACAAATGGTGTGGTGTTTACATTCTTGGCAACCTTGCTTTAATGTTGTGGCTTTGCAGTAAATGGATACTCTCTCTCCATGCTGAGTTAGATTTAGGTTCTGGTTTATCGTCCCAGCTGAGGCGCTGTGTTACTGCTGTTTTAATGTCCATGGCCACGGCAGAGTCAGCTTGTGGATCTGCTGCAGGCTGCTTTGCTATTTATCTCCATGGGAAGTGCGCTGAGATGAGAGGCCTCTCCAACACACACAGACGGCGCAGCGCACCAGAGATTAGCATAGCAAAGGCATCCTCGACCGCGGACGCAGACGCAGCCTTGGCCAGGGCTGCCGCCTCAAGGCCACTCATGGATGCTGCACAGCTGATCACCGCAGAAACTAGAGCGGACATGGCTCATCAGCTGGGTCAGAATTTGCAGAATTCAGGGGCGGCCTAGTCTGGTTCCCCCAAGAGTTGCCATGGTGACCTGAGCACTGGTGAGTGCTGGAGGTTCACACGGGGGTGTGTGTGTGTGTTAGTGGGGGTGTGTGTGTGTGTGTGTGTGTGTGTGTGTGGGGTGGGTGTGTGTGTGTGTGTGTGTGTGTGTTTGTGTGTGGGGTGTGTGTGTGTGTGTGTGTGTGGGGGGTGTGTGTGTGTGTGTGTGTATGTGGGGTGTGTGTGTGTGTGTGGGGGTGTGTGTGTGTGTGGGGGGGGGGGGCACGCCTCTTTTAAAGACAGAGAGAGCGGGACAAAGGGACGGATGAGGGAGGGAGGGAGTAGAGATGACTGAGGACAGACAGATGAACAGACGACAGGACAGACAGACAGACAGACAGACGGGACAGAAGGCAGGACACGCAGGACAGGAGGCAGGACACGCAGGACTCGAGCAGAACAGCACACAGGATGGACATGGGGACATACAGCAGAGACGCTGGGGGTCAAAAGGTCAAACGGCCAGGGTCACCATTCATGAGGTGGGGGGGAGGTGGGGTAGACTGAGGTCCTATTGTGCGTCTGGAATCTCTCACAATGGGGCTTGAAATCAGATTCAGCTCCTTCTTTCCTTGAG
>NW_027468576.1:37326103-37328603 GCF_046254945.1 Alosa pseudoharengus | reverse complement strand
CCCGAGCACACATATCACCCAACACACAGCAGCATACAACCCAAGAGTGTGTGTTTCCTCTTTCACCTCTCATCCCTCGTTCATTCCTCTCTTCTGTCTTATCTTCCCCCTTTTCATCTAATGTCATGTTCACTCTCTTACTTGTTCCTTTTCCTCATTCTCTATCTCTCTCTCTCTCTCTCTCTCTCTCTCTCTATCTCTCTCTCTCTCTCTCTCTCTCTCTCTGTCTAACGCACAGATACACACATACAGTACACACACACACACACACACACACACACACACAGATACACACACACACACACACACACACAGATACACACACACACACACACACAGATACACACACACACACACACACACACACACACACACACACACAGATAGATACACATACAGTCTTCCTCTGCTACCCTGTTTCCCTCTATCTATCCCTTGAGACCAAATCACACTGTTCTGACAAAAGGATTAATGCGCTATTCATAAATCCTAAGGCTGGGGTAATTCACAAAACAGTAAGCCTATAACTTGTTGTAGAACTCAAACTCACATTGAAAGTAAGACAAATTTGTCCAAAGAAGGATTTAAAACGACGTGATTGAAAAAGGTAAAAAGCTATCATTACTGAAAACAGCTGGATGGCTGCATTTGTGGGAACTGGTTGAATTTGAGCTAATTGTTGCGATCACACAATTTGCAAAATCCTGGAGGAACTGGCTAAACTGTCGGAGGAGAGAAGAGCGGTGGAGTAAAGCTAGGGGAGCCCATGGAGTAATGCTAGTGGAGCCCATGGAGTAAATCTGTCCTCTCCTCATCTCTCCTCTCCTCTCCTCTCCTCATCTCTCATCCTCCTCTCCTCTCCTCATCTCTCATCCTCTTCTCCTCTCCTCTCCTCTCCTCATCCTCTCATCCTCTTCTCCTCTCCTCTCATCCTCTTCTCCTCTCCTCTCTTATCCTCCTCTCTCCTCTCCTCATCTCTCATCCTCTTCTCCTCTCCTCTCCTCTCCTCTTCTCTTCTCCTCTCCTCTCCTCTCCTTATCTCTCATCCTCTTCTCCTCTCCTCTCATCCTCTTCTCCTCTCCTCTCATCCTCTTCTCCTCTCCTCTCCTCTCCTCATCTCTCATCCTCTTCTCCTCTCCTCTCCTCTCCTCTTCTCTTCTCCTCTCCTCTCCTTATCTCTCATCCTCTTCTCCTCTCCTCTCATCCTCTTCTCCTCTCCTCTCTTATCCTCCTCTCTCCTCTCCTCATCTCTCATCCTCTTCTCCTCTCCTCTCCTCTCCTCTTCTCTTCTCCTCTCCTCTCCTTATCTCTCATCCTCTTCTCCTCTCCTCTCATCCTCTTCTCCTCTCCTCTCTTATCCTCCTCTCTCCTCTCCTCATCTCTCATCCTCTTCTCCTCTCCTCTCCTCTTCTCCTCTCCTCTCCTTATCTCTCATCCTCTTCTCCTCTCCTCTCCTCTCTTCTCCTCTCCTCTCCTCATCCTCTCATCCTCTTCCCCTCTCCTCTCCTCTCCTCATCTCTCATCCTCTTCTCCTCTCCTCTCCTCTCCTTATCTCTCATCCTCTTCTCCTCTCCTCTCCTCTCCTCATCCTCTCATCCTCTTCTCCTCTCCTCTCATCCTCTTCTCCTCTCCTCTCCTCTCCTTATCTCTCATCCTCTTCTCCTCTCCTCTCATCCTCTTCTCCTCTCTTATCCTCATCTCTCCTCTCCTCATCTCTCATCCTCTTCTCCTCTCCTCTCCTCTTCTCCTCTCCTCTCCTCTCCTTATCTCTCATCCTCTTCTCCTCTCCTCTCCTCTCCTCATCTCTTATCCTCCTCTCGTCTCATTCCTCACATATCTGTATGGGCTGCTGATGGACTCTCTGACAGAGAGGCAGGAGGATTGGAGGATTACAAAGACAGGACACACACACAAAGACACACAGACACACACACACGCACACACACACACAGCTGAGTTGACAGCGGACAGCGGAAGAGAAGGAAATGGGAAAGATGTTTGTAACAGCAGGGCAGGTTAATTAAACATGTTTAAAACACACTGATAGCCAATCAGTAGCAGGCCTGCCTAATTAAGAGCCAATGAGATCCCAGCGGGGGTGGTTAAGAGCCAATGAGATCCCAGCGGGGGTGGTTCAGAGCGAGCTTCCTCCTGTTTGTGTGTTGTTTTCTCAGTTCTACCCCAAAGCATCACTCTCTTTAGGGTGCAGCTCCGAGTCGACTCTCTTCCTCTCTCTCTCTTTTCCTCTCTTCCTCTCTCTCTCTCTTCCTCTCTTCCTTTCTCTCTCTCTTCCTCTCTCTCTCTCCTCTTTCTCTATCTCTTTTCCACCTCCTTCTCTTTCTCTCTCTCTCTCTTTTTCATTTCTCTCTTTTCCTCTCGTCTCTCTCCATATCTCTCTCCTCTTGTTTCTCTCCCTCTTTCCCCTATTTCTCTCGCTCTCTCTCTCTCTCGCTGTGCTTGTCTGTCTAAGGCGGTTCCTTGTGTTCCCTTCTGACTTCGT
>NW_027468576.1:37316103-37318603 GCF_046254945.1 Alosa pseudoharengus | reverse complement strand
CCACACACATTCCCCCAATCTCAACCATAACTGAGCTTGCGTACAAGAACAGCCCCGTTAGCATGAAGTGCTATATTAGCGAGGCGTCGTGGAGCCCATGGACTACAATACCCATGAGCACATGGGGCATGAGCAGAACCCAGCTCAGATGGGGTGTCAGAATTCCACTCCTCCTCATCATGGCTAAGACATCAAGAATCAGGCAAAGCATTTGGGACGGGGATCTCTCCAGTTTAGAGGCCAGTTTAGCACTTTGTAGGAGTTTAAAGGGGCGTTAGGTCGAGAGGTTAGAAGGAGTTAAGTTGAGTGTTAATTGTTACGGGTTAAGGAGTGTGGGGGGGGGGGGGGGGGCAGCAGCATGGGACACCTCTTTATCAGGTTAGGATCGGCTACTTAGGGTTAGGACAGGTTAGGTTACCCCAGAAGAGGGTGAGAACAGGTTAGGTTCCCCCAGAACCGGGAGAACAGGTTAGGTTCCCCAAGAACAGACCACGCTAGAACCAGTTCTGCCCCCGTACTGGACCCTGTTCTGTGGATCCAGGCAACATCCGGGGTAGAACCGGCCTAGCGCAGTCGGCCAGCAGGAGGAGGTATTTAGTTGGGTGAGGTTAGATTAGATTAGATTAGGTTAGATGAGATGAGATTAGGTTCAAACTGGAGCTTCACAGACAACAGAAAAGAAGGGTTATAAAGTGATGCTGTCCACACGTGGTCGAGAAGGAGAACGTCCACATGAGCCCAGAGGTCAGAGGTCAGAGGTCAGAGAGGACGTAGAGAGAGTGCGTGCTGTTTGGAGTCCGTAATGAATCCAATAAAAAGGCAAAAGGAGAGTTGTGTCCGCTGGCGGCTGTTTACTGCCCGAGTCCCGAGTTCTCTGAGACGTGAAGATGGTCATTCACTGGGAACACACGCGGAGGAGACGCAGAGACACACGCGGAGGAGACGCAGAGACACACGCGGAGGAGACGCAGAGACACACGCGGAGGAGACGCAGAGACACACGCAGAGGAGACGCAGAGACACACGCAGAGGAGACGCAGAGACACACGCGGAGGAGACGCAGAGTCCACGGAGGACGGAGAAAAACACACTGCTGCAAGGTCAACACTCCCCCACCTCACTCCCTGACACATAGCCATATGGGCTACCTGACACACACACACACACACACACACACACACACACACACACACTAACACATGCATGCATAAATAAACACATGCAGTCTGCAGCACATCAATACACCATAGCCCCATCCCACGGATGGAGGTCAGAACAGGACTGGAGGACTGGCTGGCAGTGTGTGTGTGTGTGTGTGTGTGTGTGTGTGTGTGTGTGTGTGTGTGTGTGTGTGTGTGTGTGTGTGTGTGTGTGTGTGTGAGCAACAAGGCTCTAAGTGTTCTTATTTGCTCACTAATTCTCTGTGTCTACTCCCTCCAGCCATTACAGAGAAAGTGTTTGTGTGTGTGTGTGTGTGGTGTGTGTGTGTGTGTTTGTGTGTGTGAGTGTGTGTGTGTCTGTGTGTTTGTGTGTGTATGTGTGTGTCTGTGTGTGTGTGTGTCTATGTGTTTGTGTACCAAACAGTTGGTAAAGTACTGCTCAATTTCAGCCATTATAGGAAGCATGTTTATTTGGAAAAGGAGATGTTTTCTGTACCCCTGAGATTGTATTGTCATACATAACAATGTGTTGATGTGGTTAAATCTGTTTGATCATTCAAAACATTTGATTCCTAATGAAAATTTACTTGTAATGTGGAATTGAATAAAGTATCTAAAATGTGTGTGTGTGTGTGTGTGTGTGTGTGTGTGTGTGTGTGTGTGTGTGTGTGTGTGTGCCAATCTGGCTGTGGTCACGGCCCATCTGCCCAGCTCACAGTGGGCACACTGCCATCCTGCCCCTTCAGCAAGGCCAGCGTGACCTCAGCATCGCCATGGAGACCCGCTCAATTGGATACAGTGGGTCTCCTGTACAGAACAATTGATCCCCTGACTTCACTTCCCAGTATCTGTGTCCAGCCTACTGGCCTGTCTGCCTGCCGGCCTCTTCAGCTTTCTGCCTACTGGCCTGTCTGCCTGTTCGGCCTCTTCAGCCTGTCTGTCTGTCTGCTGTCTATCTGTCAGATCTGCTTGTATGAGAGAGATTCTCTCTCTCTTCCCCTTTAAGCTGCTTCTACAGTGCGCCTCTAGCAGGTAGGAGAACAGCAGGGATCAACTATCTTTATTAGATTATAGAATAATAACACACACACACACACACACACACACACACACACACACACACACACACACACACTCTCCATCTCTCTGTCTCTCTCTCTCTCCATAATACCCCTCTACTTATGCAGCCCCGAGGTTTCGAAATGTCATCCCATCCCCCCCATCCCTCCCAAACACACACACACACACTCACCCAACCACACACACACACACACACACACACACACACACACACACACACACACACACACACACACACACACCCCTCCGGAGATCTCTCT
>NW_027468576.1:37313432-37315903 GCF_046254945.1 Alosa pseudoharengus | reverse complement strand
CAAAAAGTTGACTTTACTGCTGTATGTAAAATTTGTCTTTTTACTCTATTTTTCTTTGTCCCCATGTTACAGTACCATTAGCTCAATACATTTTTTCTGTGCCTCCAGAAATGCCTTAGGAACGCTTACTGTAGAATTGTTTGTTTCTGCAGTTGAAAGGGTCTATAGGCCTATGAATACATACTGTACACGACCCCCCCCCCCCCCCCTCCCCCCCCACACACACACACACACACACACACACACACACACTTGTCTTTAGAAAAAAACAAAATCAGTGTTTTTCAAAACTCCATGTACATCTGGTGGTCACTGTATTCTTCAGCAAATTATTTGGGGAAAATCACTATTTTTGGTTTCAATATTGCTTGCATTTTTACCGTGTATTTCAACTTCTTTGAAATACACAGTAAAAATTTTGATACCGTAACTTTCACTCTTGTATGGAAATACATATAGAAAGCCTAAGACAGAAGAGCTTTAGGTTTTGAGCAACAGTGTGTACATGATGTATCCAAAATGTCATATTTTGACAAAAGTGTTTGTAATGTGAGGCGAATGTTTGCTTTAAACATATGTTTTGACATTTTGAATGTTGTGTGTCATTTTGCTGGAGATTTGAGGCATTTTGCATTTTGTGTGAGCAGTTGTGGGTTTTGTGTGTGGAGTTTTGAAAAATAGACACAGAGTTTTGAAAATGTGTGTAAACAATTGTAAAAAACTGTAACGGGGGGGGGGGGGGGGGGGATTGAGTAATTGATCCATAGTATGGTTCAATAAAAGGGATTTTAAAAGTCAGTCTCTCTCTCTCTCTCTCTCTCTCTCTCTCTCTCTCTCTCTCTGTCTAACGCACAGATACACACATACAGTACACACACACACACAGACACAGACACAGAGCACACTTAGAGCCAGGGGTAGGGGAAGGGTGCGTTTTCTGTGGGGAGAATGAAACTTTGCCACATTTGTTTGTAGAATGCTCTAGGCTGAGGGGGTTGTTTGATTTAGTGAAGGAGTGGTGTGGGAGATTGGGGGAGTTTTTTTCGTGGGGTTTGTTTATTTTTGGTCCCAAATACTCTGTGGCTAGGAAGGCTCATGTGGTTCTTCTGAATTTTCTTTTCGGACAGGCTAAGATGGCTGTGTGGCTGTCCCAGAGGAACAGGGTGGAGGGGACAGGCTTAACAGAGCCGGTGCCTTTGTTAAAACTATCCTTGGCCACAAGGCTGAGGATTGAGTACAAGTACTATCAGCTAATTGGTGACCTTGAGACTTTTAATGGAACATGGGGGGTTGAGGGTTGTATTTGTGCACTGGATGAAGGAGGGGAATTGCTGTTCAAGTTTTGAGCTGTATGATGGGTGACTGACAGCTAGTTTTGAGCCGTATGATGGGTGACTGACAGCTAGGTTTGAGCTGTATGATGGGTGACTGACAGCTAGGTTTGAGCTGTATGATGGGTGACTGACAGCTAGGTTTGAGCTGTATGATGGGTGACTGACAGCTAGGTTGGTCTGTTTGTCTGGTTGATTGTTTTCTTTTGTTTTTTCTTTTGTTTTCCTTTTTTTTGTGGTAATTTGTTTTTGAATATTTTGTGGATGTGAGTTTGGGGAGGGTGGGGGGGGTTGGAGGGAGGTTTTTATTATGGGTTGGTTTTAATGTTACCTGGTTTTCCTTTTTTGACTGTCAATAAAGGAACCGTAAAAGTCAAAGTCTCTCTCTCTCTCTCTCTCTCGTTATTCTGCTCTGTGTTCTGTCGTTCTCTCTGGTGGCCAGCTAATGTCCTGTTGTGAGAAACATCTAATAACATCTCAATCGCCAGGAGAAAAGACCAGAGTGAGGAGAGACTACAGGTTAGCATGAGTAACACACACCACACCCACACACACACAAGCACACACACCCACACCCACACCCACACACACACACACACACACACTCACACATATCCTCTTTGTAGGCATGGATAAAAGCCTGCTAATTTTCACTCTCTCTCATACACTCACAGACACACACACACACACACACACACACACACACACACACAGGGACGAGCCGCACGCATATCAGAACATGTCCTGATGCAGTGCTGAATCCTGCCAGGATGGTGGCCTCTGAGGACCAAACTGTGCACACTTCTGTTTCAGCAGAAATAATGAGGTTTGTTCTAACACACACACACACACACACACACACACACACACACACACACACACACACGCATGCAGATACATACATACACACAATCCTTCAACTCACAGAAACAGACACACACACACACACCTGTCATCATTAACACCCTGCAGTAGGGCTCCTAAAATATCTCTACACACACATGAACCTGAATGATGAGTCCTGAAGCACACACACACACACACACACACACACACACACACACCGGAGGTTTGGGGGCAGCCCTGTCCTGGTCCTGCCAGGAGTGTCTCACCTTAAGTGCTCCCCTCATCAGGCCCTAA
>NW_027468576.1:37285932-37288432 GCF_046254945.1 Alosa pseudoharengus | reverse complement strand
AGTGAAGCATTAAACAACTTTTAAACTCCTCCACCTCCGCTCCCAGCTCAGCAGATCCGTAATGGAGGCCTTGTGTGTCTATCCTAGAGAGAGCAGTAATGGCGGCCTTGTGAGTATGCCTAGCAGAGCCGTAATGGCGGCCTTGTGAGTATGCCTAGCAGAGCCGTAATGGCGGCCTTGTGAGTGTATGCCTAGCAGAGCCGTAATGGCGGCCTTGTGTGTCTATCCTAGCAGAGCCGTAATGGTGGCCTTGTGAGTATGCCTAGCAGAGCCGTAATGGCGGCCTTGTGAGTGTATGCCAAGCAGAGCCGTAATGGCGGCCTTGTGAGTATGCCTAGCAGAGCCGTAATGGCGGCCTTGTGAGTATGCCTAGCAGAGCCGTAATGGCGGCCTTGTGTGCAGTAGAGGAAGAGATGCAGCTGGTGGTGCAACCCCTAGCCCTGCACTGCACCTTCTCCCTCTTCTCTTCTCCTCACTTTCTCTCTTTTCCGTCACACTGCGCTGTCCTTCTCCCTCTCTCTACTCTCCTCTCTATCCCTCTCTCTCCCACTGTTTATCTCACACCCTATCCTTTTTCCTCTCTCTCTCTCTCTCTCTCTCTCTCTCTCTCTCTCTCTCTCCCTCTCTCTCTCCCCCTCTCTCTGTGGATATATGAGCCAGCTGTGTCTCTGGGCTGATCTGTTGCTGCTGATAACACAGGGCCTTTTGTCCGGCCTCCGCGTCACTCCCGCATTCCTCCACTCTCTCCCTGGTTCCTCGTGCCCTTCTCTTTTCTCCCTCTCTCTCTCTCTATCCCTCGTTTCTCATGCCCTTCTCCTTTCACTATCTCTCTCTCTCTCTCTCTCTCTCTCTCTCTCTCTCTCTCTCTCTCTCTCTCTCTCTCTCTCTCTCCTCGCCTCTCACTCCCACTACAGACTCAGAGAAAACAACTGCTACTCAGTCAAGGGCTTTTCTGCCTCTCTCACACTCGAGCGAGAACTCTGACAGAGACACATACACACACACACACACACACACACACACAGACAAACAAATAAACCCACTATAACAGGCAAATCCCAGCACAGATGCAGATGCAGAGGGAGAACCCCCCCCCCACCCCTCCACACACACACACACACACACACCCAGCCAGCCCCCAGCCCCTTCTGAGCTCTGGAACCGCTCTCTTTGACACAGTGCTGTTTACTGCATGGCGCACACACACACACACACACACACACACACACACACACACACACAGGCTGCGGTTTTGCAGTCTTTTGGTGTGTCAGTGTTTATTTTGGGATTAATATGCTGTGGTGGGCCTCATTAATTCATAAGCAAGTTCTGAGGATTTAGATTGAAGAGGATGAGACTTACACGCATGTGTGTGTGTGTGTGTGTGTGTGTGTGTGTGTAGAGACACACAGGCTGTCTGCTGTTTGGTGCTCATTACAGCAGACAGGTAGAGAAAGTGTGAGAGAGAAAGAGAAAGAAAGAGAGAGAGAGAGAGAAAGAAGAGAGAGAGAAGAGAGGCCTTGTCAGGATTCCTGTTTCTACTTCTCTCACTCTGAACAAAAATCTTCTGGTTGTAGAGGAATGTGAGCATGTGTGCACACATACACGCACACACACACACACACACACACACACACACACACACACACACACACACACACACACACACACACACACACACACACACACACACACACACACACACACCCCTCTTCTGAGCTTTCTGACTGGGCCTTTCTGTTATTTAAAATGCAGGTCATCCATCGGGACAGGATCTGTGGATCTCACTAGTGCAGACTTTGAGGCCCACATATCACACACACACACTCACACACACACACACTTAACACACCTTCCGTTAATGCCACCCTCCCACCTCCCACCCATGACTCATTCAACATGTCAGCTCTCTCACACACACACACACACACACACACACACACACACACACACACACACACACACACACACACACACACAGAGGCCTCTGCATTCCTGGTCTGGCATAAATTACGCCGTGCAGCACGGCAGACGGGAGACTGAGCATGCTAATCAGTGTGTGTGGGAGTCGGGCAGCCGTCTGAAGATGCGTGTGTGTGTGTGTGTGTGTGTGTGTGTGTGTGTGTGTGTAGACAGCTGTCTGAAGACGGCTGCACTACTACAGCCGTGCTGAAGCTGCTCTAAAGCTGCGCTGACTTTACACTGACACCCCTTACAAACCACTCGTACTCATGCAAACAATCAGCCTGCTAACGAGCTGCTACTATGGGTGCTGCTGTAGCTAACGCTAGCGCTGGCCAGTGGCAGCTATGGGTGCTGCTGTAGCTATCGCTAGCGCTGGCCAGTGGCAGCTATGGTGCTGTAGCTAACAGTACTAGCGCTGGTGAGTATAGGCCAATGGCAGCTACAGCTTCTGCTGTTGCTAACGCTAGCGCTGGGGATTACAGGCCAATGGCAGCTATGGGTGCTGTAGCTAATAGTACTAGCGCTGGTGAGTATA
>NW_027468576.1:37259456-37261956 GCF_046254945.1 Alosa pseudoharengus | reverse complement strand
AGAGGGGTTGGTATCACCTAGTGGGGTAGTAGTCTACATGATACGCAGCACTACTCAATATACCCACTTAAAATAGGCAAGGATGCATATTAACATTTGGGGTTGATCACAGTATACCTACTACAGCTAACTAGACTACACCATAGAATACCCACTGCAGCTAACTAGACTACATCAGAGTATACCTACTACAGCTAACTAGACTACACCACTGGTATCATCCCCGCCTGGTGTTGCCACTGACAACAAACGGGTGGCTAATAAGTAGTCAGCTGTGAGCCCCTATAGCAGGGCATTTAAAGTCTGTCACTAGGGACCCATCCATATCTCATTGTGTTCAACCACCATCCATACCACCATCAATATCCCCATCAGCCACAAATCACTCGCCACAAAAGAACTCCAGTCCATAGGCTACAGTCTCCGTCTGTCCGAAGCGAGTTCTTAGAGAGCAATAAACTGTCATAGCCCATCAGTCAAGGTCTATTAAGGACAGTCGCCCAGAATAAAGGCACTTTGACATTAGTATTACTAACTCCAAGTCAAGGTTTTTTAGCTTTGGGCAGGGGAGGGCATTCACAGACCTCCATTGTGAATCACAAAGCCTTTATTCTACTTGCCCCGAAGGCATAGTTTCATCTCTTACCGTCGGCTAGCTTTAACTTTAAGCACAGGCTTAACACTAAGCTCGAAACAAAATCCACAGTTAGACTGTTGCCGATGTGTTTTTTTTTTTGGACGAGGACGGGACTGCATAGCAACACCTAACGGTCACGCTCAACCATAACGGGCCACTTGCAAATCTCCGGTCTCCAGTGCTGAGGGAGCCAAGTGCATAGCGAAATATAGCCCGTGCGCACATGGACGTGATTTGAATGTATTTTTTACCTAATAAGACGGTCGTGACTTCCAAGAATACCTTCAACAGAAAACTATAAGCACGACTTTGTAAACAGACTAAACGAACCTATCGCATCTTTAACAAGGAATTGTGAAGGAACCCCAACAGTAGGCTACGTTAGTGTAGCAATCCAAGTAAAACCAACTTGATTTGCCTCCACAACTGTATCACTTGTTTGTTTCACAAGTTTCCACGTCTTCGCGATATTCTTCCTTACTTCAAAAATGGACATTGAGCAAAATAGTAGACAACACAAAGGGCATTTTAACAAAGCGATAAAACACTAGTGAACAATTTTGACTTAGTTCAAAGTGTTTATTTTGAACGTAACATCCCCTACCCACTCCAACATCCCCTATCAAATAAGCGTGTCTGCGAGAGCACTGATTTGATAGAATGTTTAAGTCGATTCGTTCACCTCCTCAACCAGTTGACTTCAAACACCAGTTTTAAGTAAACAACAGACAACGCGGATAATAAACCCAAAGGATTTGACACACACACACACACGTAGCCTATACACAAAGGAACGATTTCTGCATTCGATCTGGAGGTAACTATTTTAACATTAGTTTTTTTTAAAAGAACAGAAAAAAACGAAAACTTACTTTTCCCCGACCGCCCCCTCCAAGCGAGCCCTTCGCGAAGGGGCAGATGCGGGCAGCCTTGCTATTCCTTCCAAAAACAGTTAAGTTGCCTCCATTAACGGGATACGATACCAAGTAGATCCCTGCTCACAGAGAATTTCGAACGTGCGAGGAGAGTAAAAACTCCTTTATTCCAATAAAAGCGCGATCATTTTGCAGAATTAAAATATATTCCCGGGTGGCAGCGCACGTCAGCAAAGCATCTGCGCGCCTGGAGCGTTACGCCAGCAAACTCTTTTGGAGTTAACTAATAATATCCGAGTTGAATGGAGCCGCACCACGTCTTCGGTTTGGGTAGATTTTGGATTCTTTTCTTCAAAGTCCACCTCGTTTGGCTGGGGGTGGGGAACGGGGTGTCGGGTGCCCCCCTCGTTGAGTTAGAGCGAGCACAAGTCCGGCCTCTCCGTGCTCACGTGACCGCGCTCCGGTGAATGACACGACAGAGTGGAAGCAGATGAGTGTTTGGGCTCGAGCGTTATTTGAAACCCTCATGCGCAGGCCAGTGCAGAAGCGGAGCGGGGCTGGGCCAGGCGGGGGTGCCCGCGCGCCCGCCCGGTGAGACCGACGGGTGGGGGGCAGGGGAATCGCGCACAGATGCTTTTTTCTCTCACAGGGAGAGGGAGCTGGAAACGGAACATGCGTGCTCCAGCTTTCTTTCCAGTGCGCCATGTAAGACTAACATTTCCAAACGAGCTATAACTTAGACATTTGTAAAACAATATTTGTAAAAGATCTTCGTAACATCATTTGGCTGTGTTTGTAAAAGTTTAGTGAAATAGAATGTAAAGATTGAACTTTTTATGTTGAGACTTAATTACCACAATATTGTCACAGTGGGTTTAACAAAGACATAACAGGGATTTTAGCTGCCAGTTGACTTCATAACAAGGGCAGCAGTAAACCATAGGCCTACTAACTAACTAACACTACTGTAAACCCCAGGGATATGAGG
>NW_027468576.1:37214456-37219456 GCF_046254945.1 Alosa pseudoharengus | reverse complement strand
CACACATACACACACACACACACACACACACACACACACACACACACACACACACACACACACATATCCTCCAGCACATATCTGGAGATGTAGGCAATCTGTTCTCATTTCACCAATTACGAGCCTCAGATCGATACAGACATGATGGGATGCCATACACACACACACATACACACACACACACACACATACACACACACACACACACACACGCACACACACACACACACACACACACACACACACACACACACACACACACACACACACACCTTCACATACACACACACACACACACACACACACACCTTCACATACACACACACACACACACACACACACACACACACACACACACACACCTTCACACACACACACACACACACACACACACACACACACACACACACACACACACACACACACTTTCTCCTGCGGCCCAGTGTTCCTCTAATGTCCTTATTGATCTGTGTGATGATGACACCATGGCGCTCCTGTGCACAGCTGTCATAGTGACATGTCCAACCAGACACGAGCAGAGAGGCATGGACACACACACATGCACACCTTCACATACACACACAAACACACACACACACCTTCACATACACACACACACACACACACACACACACACACAGACCCCTTCAAACACACACACACACACACACACACACATAGAGAATGTGATAGAGAGAGTTAGGGCCCTTTGATGTATGGCTGTGCGATTGATCAGGCTCAGGCTACTGACAAGGGAAGGGGGAGTCGTGGATGAACAATCCTGTGTATGCAAGTGCATGTGTGTGTGTGTGTGTGTGTGTGTGTGTGTGTGTGTGTGTGTGTGTGTGTGTGTGTGTGTGTATGTGTGTGTGTATGTAGCTCAGGCTACTGACACAGGCAGGGGGAGTGGTGGTGGATGAACAATCCTCTAGCTTCTACATGGCCCCATAAATTAGGGCACATTTGTCAAAAGAAAAAGACACAGTGAGCACCGAGTCGAGGCTCAGCAGCCTACAAATAAAACTTTATCACAACACCTCATCCACACACACACACACACACACACACACAGGCTCAGCAGCCTACAAATAAAACTTTATCACAACACCTCATCCATTAGGCTGTCAGCCGCGCGGCATCGCACCGTACCGTACCGCACTGTACCACCACCACCACCGCATCACCACCACCGCATCACCACCACCACACCACCACCGCACCACCACCACCACACCACCACCACCACCGCATCACCACCACCGCATCACCACCACCGCACCACCACCACCGCACCACCACCACCACACCACCACCACCACCGCACCACCACCACCACACCACCACCACCACCGCACCACCACCGCATCACCACCACCACACCACCGCATCACCACCACCACACCACCACCGCACCACCACCGCATCACCACCACCGCACCACCACCTCACCACCGCACCACCACCACCACCACCACACCACCACCACCGCATCACCACCACCACACCACCACCACCACCGCATCACCACCACCGCATCACCGCATGGCCAACACCTCTACGGTCCTCTCCTGGGAGTGTGTATGTGTGTGTGTGTGTGTGTGTGTGTGCTTTGAGTGCATTACGCATGAAATGTGAGACACAATGGGTTTGTGAGTGTGTGTTTAAATGTGTATGTGTGTGTGTGAGTCCAGTCTGCAGCTGTGTGTGGTGGAGTACTAGGCTACATGATAAGAGGTAAATATATATTCTGGACGAGATGCTACCCTAACATAAGAGCTTCAAAACACGTTGGCACCTCAGACCATTACACAGTATGTGTGTGTGTGTGTGTGTGTGTGTGTGTGTGTGTGTGTATGTGTGTGTGTGTGTGTGTGTGTGTTTGCCCTGTGCTTTGGATATAGAGATCACAATATGTGTTAACAACCCTGAGTGGAGACAAGCTCTGACCTGACTTGTGCTGGAAGCAGATCAGACCACAGAGAGATGATCTTAGGAGTGGTACTGTGCAAGCACACATACACACACACACACACACACACACGTGCACGTGCGCGTGCACACGCACACGCACACACACACGTACACGCACATGCACGCAGACGCACACGTACACGCGCACACTCACACATACAAACACACATGCACAAACACACATATACACACACACACACACACGCACACAAGCGCACACACACGCACACACACGCGCACGCGCACGCGCACGCGCACACATACATACAAACACACAGACACACACACACAAACACACAAGCACGCACACACACATGTAAACACACACACACTCACAAGCACACACACGCACAAGCACACACACGCACAAGCACACAAACACAAACCCACACACACACACACACACACACACACCAGGGTTTCCGTTGTCCGGTAATTACCGGACATTGGCAGGAAAAAAAATGAAATGTCCGACAAAATTAAATCTCTCCGGTCAAATTGTCCGATTGAAATTGGCTAATAATCCCGTCCCCTAACGCAATCTGAATCTGAGAATAAGCCTTAATATGTAGGCTAAGCCTATATTATACGTCCTCTGGCTATGTTTTTAAATGAACAGGCTCTACCGAAAAGTAGGCCTAAGCTATTAAACAACACGCATAGCCATATGCTGCATTTCAAATAGGAAGCGCACGCTTAAAACGTCCATGTTAAACAACGAACATGAGTGAGGCGATTCAAACATGGCCAAGCCCAGGCAGACTAGCCTTAAACGTTTTTTCAGAGGCCAGACGCGATGGATGATGATAAATTGGTAACGTCCAAAGCCTCAGATGTCAGGTCAACTCCACCACCACCAGATAAAAAGCAGAAGTGTCGGGCGTATCTGTCGGAATCAGTGACATTGGAAGTGAAGTTGCGGGGGGTGCGGCCGCTCCGAGACACTGTCATTCTCTGTGTACACTGGACATGCAAAGTGTTCTTTACCCAAAGCATACAGTAGGCCTATGCGTTCTCTGTCTATGATCATCTGCAGGGTTAGGGCCTCCTCGACGAGGCGATTACTGGTCCGCGGATCATTTCTGGCACAATTAAACGGTATCATTGAACCGCGGCCGAAAGAAAAATAAAGTAAACATTTCCCAGAATAGGAAACATTTCTTAATTTATTGTTATCAAATAAAGAGGCATAGCATTAGGGGGTAGTGGTGTGAGTGCTCATTCTTGTGTGTGCGCATCTGTGTAAGTTAAACAGTCATCACTGGAGATAATGTGGGTAGCAGCAACAAACAACGTAGCCTTTTTAAAACAACGAACGAAGCGGACTCTTGCTGTCCATGAAAATATACTGGCTAGATCTTTAAGTTAGGCTAATGAACATGTTGCATTCTATGCAGCCTGATTATGTCATTCTTTAAGCTACATAGCCTGTCTCCAGTTTTCCTCAATTTGACTAATTAAGAAGGGATAATAGGATATTTGACCGGCATATCATCAAAATGTCCGGAAAACGAAACCTCTGCCGGTCACTTTGACCGGCACCATTTTTTTCTAGCGGAAACTCTGACACACACACACACACACACACAGACTCACATACGCACGACTCTCCTCTCTAGGGCATTAGCATATTTCCAATCAGTGGAGGAAGTGCTGGTTCGCTCGCATACTGATGAGCTGCGTCTCAGTGTGGGGTGACTAAACAAAAACAACAACGACAACAAAAACAACAAACAAAAAAACATAATTTACCTAAAAAGCGCCGCGGCCCGTGTGTGAAGACGCGTCGGGTCGGGTCAGCTGATGAATATGTAGGAGCCGCGTGGAGAGGGGCTGATAATTACACACACACACACACACACACAGGAACAAAAGATCACAGCTGAGTCACGGGGCAGCGTCGCAGGGCAATGCCCTCGATGGCTTCGTCCAGAGAGGATGGTGCCCAGTGCGGGGCTCGTCCCTCTGGGCTCGCCGTAACGGGGGGAATCCTGGGTAGTTTATTTTCTTCCGCTCAGTAATCTGCCCAGCAGGGGGGACGCCTGAAGAGACTGGCACAGCCACACACACACACGCCCAGCCACACACACCAATACCCCAGTGCACACACATGCCCAGCCACACACACCAATACACCAGTGCACACACATGCCCAGCCACACACACCAATACACCAGTGCACACACACGCCCAGCCACACACACCAATACGCCAGTGCACACACACCAATACGCCAGTGCACACACACCAATACGCCAGTGCACACACACCAATACGCCAGTGCACACACACCAATACACCAGTGCACACACATGCCCAGCCACACACACCAATACGCCAGTGCACACACATGCCCAGCCACACACACCAATACCCCAGTCCGCCTGCACGCCCGGCCTTACACACCCCTCTGCCAGTCCGCCTGCCCAGCCTCAGTCACTGGAGCGCATGCCCAGGCGCAGACACCAGGACGCCCGCTAGTCCAGCCAACACACAGTACAAACACACACACACACACTCACACACACACACACACACACTCTGAACTCACATCACAACAGGTGCTATTCTTGCCACTGCACCCAGCCCACAATATACCAGCTGATCCATTTGCTATCGCACCGTAGCACCAGTGCACCGACACACAGCTGCTGTTTTCACAATTATTCACCAGTGCACCAACACCCAGATGCTGTTTTCACAATTATTCACCAGTGTACCAACACCCAGATGCTGTTTTCACAATTATTCACCAGTGCACCAACACCCAGATGCTGTTTTCACAATTATTCACCAGTGTACCAACACACAGATGCTGTTTTCACAATTATTCACCAGTGCACCAAAAAACATGGCTGATCTCCTGACACCTCCAGTGCACCCAACACAACTGCAATTTTCTCACTCTCTCGCACCACAAACACTAGGCTGTCATTGCCATCGGACCTCCCAGGTGAGAGAGCCCGAGCCATCTGGCACCCTCGCTAACGAGAGCAGGTAGCAGGTACTGGCCGTGGTGAAACTAGCGC
>NW_027468576.1:37206956-37209456 GCF_046254945.1 Alosa pseudoharengus | reverse complement strand
ACACACACACACACACACACACACACACACACACACACACACACACACACACACACACACACATACACACACTCCCTTTCAGGTGTGTATTTGAGTGTTATTGTGTCCTGACAGATGCAATGCTGAGTAGTCCTCTCATCTCAGGTAGATAAATAATTCACCCCAGAAACACCTACACACACACACACACACACTGCCCCCTCCAACACAACCCCCCCCCCCCCCCAGCCTAAATGGATTATTCTTGGACAGATCAATGCTATGAGGAATTTATAGCCGTGCATACAACACATACACACACACACGCACACACACACACACACACACACACACACACACACACACACAGACACACATACACACACACACACACAGAAACACACACAAACACACACACACATACACACACACACGCACACACACACACACACACACACACACACATAAACACACACACACACATCTCTCTCTCTCTCTCTCTCTCCAGGTCTGTGAGTCTACACGTGTTAGACTCACAGCACCTCTGTGGGTGAGGTGTCTGACTGTGTTGTCATGGTGAAATGTGAGCTTGACCTTCAGAGCAGTGACCCCTGGGGCCCGTGCTGAATCGTGACCCAGTCAGCGCCAGCACCCGGAGAGCAGCTGAGTCGAGCCGCTGCTCCGGCCCGCATCAGGACCGGGCCCGGGCCACACGCGGGCCACACGCGGGGTCCGGCCTGAGCCAAAAGCCTGGAGAGACGGAGGGGGGGGGGTACGGCCGCGGTTAGCCCAGCTAGCTCCTGGCTCCGGGGCTGGTGACTGGGATCTCCTCTGCAGGAGCCACCCGGAGAGACTCATTAGCGGAGACGGTGAGCCGTCCCGTCGGAGCGTCGAGGTGCGGAGCGCGGGGCCCAAATGAAGGTCGGGTCGGGGGCGTGCTGCTTCCTGACGCTTTATGATTATTGCATGTGTGTGTGGAGGGGAGGCCTGAGGTGCAGTGCTGAGGTGTCTAATGGATTTGGCGCAGTCAGTCATTCATCACGGTGCCTGCTGCTCATCTGCGGCTCGGCGAGATGAGTCACACACACACACACACACACACACACACACACGCTCGCTCACTCTCTCTGCCTGAGGGAGAATGAGCCCTCGTAAATACCCAGAGCAGGTAAGTGATCTTAAAAGTCTTACGTCTTCATAAAGAAAATCCTAAAAGCCATTAGAGTAAAACTTTAACAACCCTCTATCATCATGTCTTTGTCCTGAAAACACACACACACACACACACACACACACACACACACACACACACACTCGCTGTGTGTCTCAGACACTTCCCTGTTCTTCTCCATTCAGAAAGACAGAAACCCATCATTACTTATCTGTCATTGGAAATGGTAATTATTTTCTATCTGAGCCTTGATGTGCTGGAAGCTGAAACCATTAGCAAGTCACACACACACACACACACACACACACACACACACACACGCACACACACACTATTCAATTTCCACAATTTCCACTGAGAATTCAGAGCTCCACGCACAAAACCATGTCAGCTATTCTTGTCTAAAGACAGCTGTGCGCTTCACTTCCTGGGAGATGATGTCCGGCGACTGACACAGGTCTGTCCGCTGCCCTGGTGAGCTGGTTGCCCGCAGCATCACCGTGTGACAGAGTGATGTAACATTCCGAAACGCTAGCTCTCCCGCGGAGACGGGGGTCTGCCAGTCAGAACTTCAGGGGCACAACAAGGACTCATGTCCACCACAAACAAAATGAAAATAACAAATAAAATGGACTGAATCTATGTCTCTATGGGCAAAAGAGAATCCTTATCAGAGATGCTTTAGTTTTTCTGTGCGTTTGGGTGTTCTGGATCTCCAACACTGCCCCACCCCCTCCAGAAACACACACACACACACACACACACACACACACACACATGCTCCCTGCATTCCCAGAAGGCTCTGCGGGGAACTCATCTAACCTATTAAAATGTCAGGCTCCTCCAGCGCCCAGGAGATCTGCATGTTCATGGGGAGCAGTCGGAGCCACAAGCAAGGCCGTCTAGCTCTCAGCACCTGGGCCGAGTCTGACAAGAGTTTGGTCTCAGGTAAGTGCTGTGTGTGTGTGTGTGTGTGTGTGTGTGTGTGTGTGTGTGTGTGAGTGTATGTGTGTGTGTGCTGATTACCCTGGGGGTGAATGGCAATGGAAAGATTGGTTTTGTATCAACCTGCGGTATTTAAGCCCAGCTAACCTAAGACTTTAAGAAAAGAATAATATTCCACAGTAGAGTTCTTACCCTCTTTTTACCCATCTTGCCCTCCTGGAGACCAGAAAAGGACAAGGCAGCCCGGAGAGAAAAGGCTGTTGTTGGTTGAATGTTTACTTTCAGCACTTCAGAATGTTTACTTTCAGCACTTCAGAATGTTTACTTTCAGCACTTCAGATTGATGCAAAAATGTGGCTACACACCTGATGCAGGTGGGGCATAGATAAGCTGGTGACTCGAGGG
>NW_027468576.1:37196956-37201956 GCF_046254945.1 Alosa pseudoharengus | reverse complement strand
CAGAAGGCAGCCTTCTCTCCCAGTGATAATAAAAAGAGCAATAAAGGAATCATACAAGGTGCCGTGAAAATGAGTAAATCCATTTCAGCAGCCCAGAGCCGAGGACATTACAAAACTCGTCCCTTTTTCATATTATATCAATCTAAACGTCATGCCATTAAGCTTTAAGACAGGAATCAATCGAGAAAACTCAGCTTTCAAGTACAAATATTATACTAAAAAATGACAGTAAGTCAGTGCGGATACGTGGTCTTGTCCTTGTTCAGTTTAATGTCCAAAAGTGTTCTTGCCTAAATGTTTCAACGCTCACCGTGCATATAGGCATTGCAAACATGAATTGAGTACTTCAAACGGACTTGGAGGAGATGTATTTGCTATTAAACCAGTAGTCTTCCTTGTGGAGATAATCGTTTCATTTTATCTCAGGTGGGGAATAGGGTGATATTATGTCTGTGGATTGTGGAATAATAATAAAAAAAAGTGTCCGTTCCATCTCGTGGGGCGCACTCCCCCATTCATGGACGAAATAAGAACCGTCATGAATTATTCTTCCCTGTGTAGTTATGAAAACGAACACGCAAATAATTTGACTCAAGTTTATTCATCCAGAAAACCCCGGGTCCCGAAAAAGTGCCGTTCAAAAGGCTTCGGCATAAGGCATATGGAAAATGTACGTCCCCATTGATTTGACGCTATGCGTCACATCTGATAGCCGTCCATCCCAACGGACTAATGCCAGCTTTAAACATCTCAGGTTAGTCTGCCATACGTCGTTTCATATAAAGATCACGAGATTTTGAATTTTTTAATTCTCCCGACTTCTTTTTTTGGTAAGCGGGTACCATCAACTCCGCTACGAAATGACACAGAGGGACCTGCAAACAGTCAAGCCAAAGATTGTAACGGCGCTAAAAGAAGATACAAACGAATGCTTATAACAGCGACATTTTCAGCTGTCTTAGTCAAGATTTCCTTTGCGTCTAAAGACGAGCAATGCGAAGCATTAAATGCCATGCTTTGGATTGTCGTCTTGTGTAGTCTCCCGATCTGCAGTCTCCCATTGCTCTTCTTTATGTAGCGTGACATCTACTCCGGTGACAGGCAACACGGAGATAAATAATATATGATAGATAAACTGCATGGGATGATAAAGACTGTCTGTGGTCAAATATCGACAGTCGCTTGAGGATGCTGAATCGACCACAAGCTCAAAGACATATATCAACATGCATTCAACGGCAAAGTTTATTCAAATCCCCCACGGGTTCTATACAAGATCCACAGGAATCCCACAGCCAGCATACAATGCGCATTCAAATGCCAGACTACTTAGTTTGTCAAAAGATAAGGATTCGGGGCGTTTTTCTTCCTTGCCCGCCCGACACGCAGGGCTTCGCAACAGGAGCACTTCGGAGCTGGTGGCGTAACGGGCATTCTGAGACACCCAGTTCATTCTTTCCGCTATCACCAAGCAAGCAGAATATCAAATCTAAATACAACGGATCAAGATTCGCAAGCAAGAGCACCGTCGGAGGATGCGGTGAGCGAGGAAGCGAGAGATTGTGAGATGCACAAAGATGCGCTGTTAGTCTACTTCACTCTCCCACTCACTCGGTCAAGTGCACCGGAGCGAATGGCAAGCGCTGCCCAACACTGCCTGTACATAATAAGTCTTTAAAGTGAAAGAGCTAGACGCGGATGAGACACAAAATAAAATTGATGTCACCACAGCAATATAAAAAAATGTTTATTCCTACCTTTCCAACAGCGTTGTTCCCTTCTAACTGATCTTCTTGCGAATAAACTCTTTACATCGTCCTCTTGAAAAAAAGAATGAAATAATAATCCATGCGTCTTCGTGCAGATCCTGGGAGTCGGTTTCTAGGAGTTAATAGAGCTTTAAATCCCTTGGATAGCGCGGGTTGCACGGTGCGCGCGGGATCGCAGGACTGCTCCTCAGCCCGCTCGGAGGAAGCACAGCTGGCAGCGTCGGTAGCTGGAAGGTGACGTCATACACCCCCCCCCACCCACCTTCTCTCTCTATTGCCCGCACCCTTTCACCCGCCCCCCTACCCCCCCTCCTCCTCCCTCTCCCCGCCCCTCACGGTCGCTACACTCTCTTGACCCGCCCCTTCCCGCCCCTTTTCTCGACGTGATGAAGTCATCCTTGGTACCCACCTTTCTCGCGACGTCTAGTAGCATTCTTATTCAGCATCATTCGTGTGCATTCGCAGGAGTGGAACACCGTAGAAAAGACCAATGAGAAGAGAGAGGGAATTTGAAAACTATCCTCTCACATGGCGTCTGAGTCGAGAGCGCTCGTTTTGACGGCCTCTGTTGAAGGTATTCACCTCAACAAGTCAACAGATGGTTGATGTAAAGATAATATTGAGTGAATGTCTTCATCAAAGTGCTGTGACACATTACGTGTGTATAATAGTCTGTTTTACGTCAAGGTATGGACAGTGTCTTGTTATATATTAGTATCAAATAATTAGTAGTCTGGAAACCAGACAAATCTGAGAAGGCCTATGAACTGATAATTGGTTTGCTGTTAGCCAGGCTAATTCATTAGTATTACACATTGAATATATGTTCCATAAAATGCGTATAACTATTTACAGCTTATACTATTATAATGACTTTATAACTTGGAGCAGGAGGTGAGGAGAGAAGGGATAAGCTGCAACGGCGGCTGATTATTCATCATGACGTGTCAGTATTGATCAGTTTTACTCCAAAGTCAGACGCTCACCTCTTGTGCAAGACAAATAGCATATCATTTTTCATTCACTCCTACGCACGCACGCACACTCACACACACACACACACACACACACACACACACACACACACACACACTCTGATCTGAATTCAGAAGTTGACATAAATGAGAGGCTAATGTCTTTTGTCCCAGTTCATTAAACTCTCAAAACAACAATGGCAAACAGTCACAAAATAATAACAAAAAATATGTTAATGGATTTGTAAACAGATAGACAGACAAACAGAGAGAGACAGAGAGAGAGAGAGAGAAATAAAGCGAGAGAGATAGAGTGAAATCAATATGCAGTAAACCACATCAATTGCTATTTTAAACACTACACACATACAGAAACATATGAACTATGAACATATAAACTAGAAATACACATATATGCACATACAAACGCACTGATACAGGGATGAGCAGTATTTACAATACATGTATTTAAAATATGTATTTCAAATGCAAAAGAGTACTTTGAAGTTTGCATTTGATCAGGTTGAAGAAAATGGTTTTGAATATTTTTATCAAAATGCTTTATTAAAAAAATACAAAACCATTTTCTTCAACCTGATCAAATCAGTGTGTATTTCATTAGTGTGTATTTTTGTATTTTAAAAATACTACAAAATACTTTCTGTGAGAGGTCAATGTGATGATGGTAGGACTTGTATGGACAGACCAGTATCCTCTTAGTGACCACCTTCTTGGTCTTTTTTGGAACAGTATTCCCTAATCAAGCACCTTTTTAGGCAATTTGTGACTTGTTGTTTATTGAACAGTATCCCTTAATCAAGCACCTTTTTGGACAATTTAAAACTTGTTGTTTATGGAACAGTAGCCCTTAATCGAGCAGTGTGTGTGAGTGTGTGTGTGTGTGTGTGTGTGTGTGTGTGAGGCTTCTGCACATTAGACTCTTCATTACCAAGAAACCATGTCAGGATACAATTTGAGTCATAACTGAACTGCTTCTTTAAGAAACAAGCCTTTACATGAAAAAAAAAATCAAACCGTCCTTTGGGGATCATAGAGATGAACGGGCAGGTCAGCGTATTTGACCTGTTGACCTGTTGCAGATTTATGGCATGTCTTGTTAGGCCGAGAGAAGTTATTGCTCTCAAACCCTGTCCACTTAATCACCAGATCAATGTGCTGATGACGGGATGGAAGCTAAGAGATAGAACATTTGCAAAGTTATTCATTTCATGCTCCATTGAAAAAAAATATTTTGACAAAAATCCAGTATTTTATTTTGATACATAGCTACTTTAGTTTACTGTGCTACACTTAAAATGTGGGTATTTGGTATTTTATTCTAAAATAAACACACACACACAAACATAGACATGCATGCAACACAGTACACACACACACACACACACACATAGACATGCATGCAACACAGTGTACACACACACACACACACATAGACATGCATGCAACACAGTGTACACACACACACACACACACACATAGACATGCATGCAACACAGTGTACACACACACACACACACATAGACATGCATGCAACACAGTGTACACACACACACACACACATAGACATGCATGCAACACAGTACACACACACACACACACACATAGACATGCATGCAACACAGTGTACACACACACACACACACATAGACATGCATGCAACACAGTGTACACACACACACACACAGAGACATGCATGCAACACAGTACACACACACACACATAGACATGCATGCAACACAGTATACTCACACACACATAGACATGCATGCAACACAGTACACACACACACACACATAGACATGCATGCAACACAGTACACACACACACACAGACATAGACATGCATGCAACACAGTACACACACACACACATAGACATGCATGCAACACAGTGTACACACACACACACATAGACATGCATGCAACACAGTATACTCACACATGAATACACACACACACACACGGCCCCTCCTTCCTGATGTCCACCCCACCCCACTCTACCACCCCACTCCACCACCCCACCCGACTCTACCACCCCACTCCACCCCACCACTCCACTCCACCACTCCACACCACCCCACCCTACTCTACCACCCCACTCCACTCCACCACCCCACTCCACCTTATTTAAGTCTGTGGCCTTCATCTAACCTCTGCCCTCTCCCTCATCCATCCTTCTCTCCTCCTCCTTCACACCCTCTCTCTTTCCCTACTTCCAACACTCCTTCCATCCATCTC
>NW_027468576.1:37191956-37194456 GCF_046254945.1 Alosa pseudoharengus | reverse complement strand
GGAGAATGGGAGAATGAGAGAAAGAGAGTGATTGAGGGAGAGAGAATGTGAAGGTATGATTCAGTATGTTATTATGGGAGGCCGTATAGTGCAATAACATTGGAATAGTGGCACTACACACTGAACGTAGTTGCACTACACACTGAAACACTGACACATACGCACTGGGCACTAGTACCACACTGGAACTCAAACAGCAACACACTGAATTTCCTGCATCACACACTGAATCTGCTTGCACTCACACTGAAATCACTTGCTCAACACACTGGATTTACTTGCAGCACACACTGAAACTGCTTGCACTACACACTGAAACAGTTTGCACTACACTGAAAATACTTACACACACTGAAGCTCCTTACACTAGCCTACACACTGAATTAACTTCCACAACACATTGAAATTTCTTGCTCAACTCACTGAAACATCACATGCACTACACACTGAACTCACTTGTACACACACTGAAGCCGCTTACACTACACACTGAATTAACTTCCACTACACACTGAACTCACTTGCACACAAACTGAGGAGACATGAGGTGTCTATTCTATTGTAATACCAGCTCTTTTTGTCTGGCGAAGTCATATTTTAGTGAACTGGGTCCTGAAAGATTGCTGCCATTTCAGTTAGCTAGTTAGTTAGCATTAAGCCAGAAGCAGCAACGGCATTGCTGGTAGATAGTTTTGGTAACCTAGCAACAATAAACACTTGACCCGAAGCACTCTGAAAGGGGCGCTGTCAGCGCAAAAAATGCAATGTGGATACAGGTTCACGAGTCACTGGCAACAGCAGGCAAGGTTAACAAAAACATCTGCCAGCCAGACTGTAATGCACGTCCTTTTTGGAATGTTGTTGGAGTGCTAACTAACTAGCTAACTAGCTAACTGAAATGGCAGCAATCTTTCAGGACTCAGAAAATGTGGAAGTGTAGGCCTATATGGTTTGCGGCTAATTCCTCATAAAACATTGCAGTCGAGTTTGCCTGTATGGCTTCAAGACAGCGCAAGGTGCTCAAGAATATATTAATACAATCTTCAGGGTTTGCCTAAACAAGTAAGGTTTGGTTGAAGAAGGACATAGATACCACAAACCATATAAATCTCCACATTTTCTCTCTTCAAATCTTAATCAATGGCTGGTAATCTGAGAGTGGAACTTCCTGTTACATTATACCAACTTCCAGGCGCACTGAAAAAGCGAGTGAGTTCAGTGAGTGGAAGCAGGTTCAGTGTAGTGCATCGGATGTTTCAGTGTGTTGAGAAAGTTAATTCAGTGTGTGTACAAGTGAGTTCAATGTGTAGCGGAAGTTAGTTCAGTGTGTAGCGGAAGTTAATTCAGTGTGTAGTGTAAGCGACTTCAGTGTGTGTACAAGTGAGTTCAGTGTGTAGCGGAAGTTAATTCAGTGTGTAGTGTAAGCGGCTTCAGTGTGTGTACAAGTGAGTTCAGTGTGTAGTGCATGTGATGTTTCAGTGAGTTGAGCAAGAAATTTCAATGTGTTGTGGAAGTTAATTCAGTGTGTAGGCTAGTGTAAGGAGCTTCAGTGTGTGTAAGTATTTTCAGTGTAGTGCAAATTGTTTCAGTGTGTAGTGCAAGCAGTTTCAGTGTGTGTTACAAGTAAATCCAGTGTGTTGAGCAAGTGATTTCAGTGTGAGTGCAAGCAGATTCAGTGTGTGATGCAGGAAATTCAGTGTGTTGCTGTTTGAGTTCCAGTGTGGTACTAGTGCCCAG
This sequence comes from Alosa pseudoharengus, assembly GCF_046254945.1. Classification (NCBI taxonomy): domain Eukaryota; kingdom Metazoa; phylum Chordata; class Actinopteri; order Clupeiformes; family Clupeidae; genus Alosa; species Alosa pseudoharengus. The sequence continues at coordinate 37,192,719 of NW_027468576.1, read as the reverse complement.
TGCGTATGTGTCAGTGTTTCAGTGTGTAGTGCAACTACGTTCAGTGTGTAGTGCCACTATTCCAATGTTATTGCACTATACGGCCTCCCATATGTTATACCTGCAGTCTTTTCATCATTTCTTTCTTCTCTCTCCTCTCAGGTAAAACCTGCAGCGTGACTCACACACACACACACCTCCATCTCGCACACGCACACACATACACACACACCACCATCAAACACAACCACACACATCTCCATCACACACACATGCACTGTTATACGGACACACACACACACACACCTCCATCAAACACAACCGCACGAACCTCCATCACACACACACACACACACACACACACACACACACACACACACACACATACACCTCTGTAGCACGCACACACACGCACACACACACACAGACACACACCTCCATCAAATACAACCACACACGCAGACACACACTTCCATCAAACACAACCACACACACCTCCGCCACACACACACGCAGATACAAATCTGTTTCACACACACACACACACACCTCCATCACACACACATGCGGATAAACATGTGTTGCATGCACACACACACACACACACACACACACCTCCATCCAACAGGAATATACACTCCTTAAAGATGGTGTTATACTGTACAATAATTTCTGTTGGTTTCAATTTCTAATTTCCTACTTTTGATTACATCCTTCCAGAATTTGGTATAAGGGATCTGGTTTGTATTGTCAATTTATTTTACTACATTTTTGTGAGTGATTT
>NW_027468576.1:37184456-37186956 GCF_046254945.1 Alosa pseudoharengus | reverse complement strand
CATATTTATACCATATCTGTGCCAAACTCTGTGCTCTGTCTCTCTCTCTCACACACACACACATACACACACACACACACACATACACACACACACACACACACACACACACACACACACACACATACACACACACACACACACACACACACACACACACACACAGTGACAGGTGAAGAGTGTGTTGATCAGCCCTGAGACACAAGGCATGAGTCCTGCGTGTGTGTGTGCCAATTGAATCTGGCAGTGCAGATTGGCCCTGAATCTTAATTAGGGAGTAATTGGCAGGTTCCTTCAGCCTCTGCCTGTGTGTGTACACACGTCTGTCTCTCTCTCTGTGTGTGTGTGTGTGTGTGTTTGCGTGTGTGTGTGTACACACGTCTGTATCTGCGTATCTTCGTGTATACATCTCTCTCTCTCTCTCTCTCTCTGTGTGTGTGTGTGTGTGTGTGTGTGTACACACATCTGTCTGTGTGTGTGTTTGTCTGTTTGTACACACATCTCTGTGTGTGTGTGTGTGTGTGTGCGTGTGTGTGTACAGTAGGTGTGTAAGTACATAGTACACAGCTGTGTGTATTTGTGTGTTTATATGCATGTATGTGTGCATGTGTGTATATACATCTCTGTGATTTCCATGTTTTTACATTTTTTATGTGTGTGCAGTGTGTGTGTGTGTGTGTGAGAGAGAGAGAACCTGCATGTGTATTAGGATAAGAGAAGAGTAAAATAAAGAACTAAATGGGAGAGACCAAGCAAGACAAAAAAGATAGATAGAGTGAGGGAGAGAGTGAGAGGGAGAGAGGGAGAGAGAGAAGGAGAGAGAGAGGGAGAGAGAGCAAGAGCGAGAGAGTGAGGGAGAGAGAGAGAGGGAGGCAGAGAGGGAGAGAGAGAGAGATAGAGGGAGAGAAAGAGGGAGAAAGAGCAATAAGGAGAGGGAGAGAAAGAGGGGGAGAGTGTTCTGTGGTACTGTGTGCCTTCAGGCTTGTTGTAGCATCACTACCGGTCAGCCTAAATGTAGGCCACAGAAAGCCTTGATTGTAATACATTACAAAAACACAGCCTCCAGAAGCCATGGAGCAGGAGCCTAAGATATGACACAAACACACAGACACACACGAGGCCTCAGGTGAACAGGTGAAGAGTGTGTTGATCAGCCATCAGCCCTGAGACACGAACCCTGCATGTGTTTGTGTGTGTGTGTGTATGTGTGTGTGTGTTGTGTAAGTTTTACGCAAAGCTGTAACACACACACTGCTTCGCTATCACCTGCTCCCCCATCACTTCAGATGCTAAACTGTCATGACCTTCTCTGTATCATAGTAATTACGCCACTAATCATCAAACTCATTTGAAGGGAATTCATCTGCATATATATCGCAACTCCCCCTATTACCGTCGGTCCCGTATTTCCGCCGTCTTGCGTGTATGTGTCACTTAATATCCATTTCTATACAAACCAAGACGGCGGACTCCTAAAGAAACGCAAGCACCCACACCATAGGTGTATCTAAATTAGCTATGTACCAAAAATGACATTTTACCGTGACTCGAAGAGCTGTAAACAGTGTTGTAAGGCTGCGTGTACACAACCGCTTGGAGCTCCAGTGGAATTTTAATTTCATGACGAGAATTCTCGGTCTAACCGTTCATGTGCCGTTGAAACGTCGTAAATAGGCGACCCATCAGGCTAACTCCGAGCGTGGTAAACAAAATCGGATATTTCAGGCAGTAAATGCTCCCGTTAAGAACCAAACCGGATTTTGGTCAAATCTACACACCTATGGCTACTGAAAAATGTAAGGTTAATTTAGCAAATGTTATTTTAAAGTGTTAAAAAACATTGTTGTTAAATCACAGTAATCACAGTCTCGTACAGTCTCCAAAAAAAAAACTCGGCAGCAGCAGACCATCGTGAAAGAGCCAGTCATCAGGTTGCAGTCATCACGACTAGCAAATGGCTCGACGGTCACCTCTGACCAACCCACCACGGTCAAACAAGTGTAAACCAAATTAAGTAAACGAAAACATGTAAGAAATCAACCCCGCATTAACAGCAAATATTATAACGTTAACTGTGAATACTGTGGCCAAGGAACAGTTGTCGAAGACGAACTAATCGAAGGTAATCCTCCAGCTAGCATTTCCAAGCTGCTAGTTACATGCTAGCCCCCAGCAGCTAAAGCTGCTAGCTAGCTAGCCCTGCAGGGAGGAGCTGCCGTGAGACCTCAGATATGCCTTGGCATCAGCAACAGCATCTCATTTTATTTATGTTTTTTTTTTTCATCTTTCTTCAATGCCGCTGTTTTTGTTATGCTTGTATAAATTTACAAAAGATTAACTGAACAAAAATGCTGATGTGGTACATGAAAATTTAGCTAAAAATGTGGAGAATGCAATGCAATCAAGCATTTTGGACGATATATTGTCACAAGCTGGCAGAATAGGCAACAGGCCGATGTGCATTTTATTTGGAGACTGTTTTGCGAGACAGAGACTGAGT
>NW_027468576.1:37164456-37176956 GCF_046254945.1 Alosa pseudoharengus | reverse complement strand
GTTCTCTTCCTGTTCTCCTGCTGTTCTCTTCCTGTTCTCCTGCTGTTCTCTTCCTGTTCTCCTACTGTTCTCTAACTATTCTCTTACTGTTCTCCTACTGTTCTCCTTCTGTTCTCCCACTGTTCTCTAACTGTTCTTCTACTGTTCTCTAACTATTCTCTTACTGTTCTCCTACTGTTCTCCTTCTGTTCTCCTTCTGTTCTCTAACTATTCTCTTACTGTTCTCCTACTGTTCTCTTCCTGTTCTCCTTCTGTTCTCCTTCTGTTCTCTAACTATTCTCTTACTGTTCTCCTACTGTTCTCTGTTCTCCTACTATTCTCCTTCTGTTCTCCTACTGTTCTCTGTTCTCCTACTATTCTCCTTCTGTTCTCCTACTGTTCTCTCCTTCTGTTGTCTAATTGTTCTGTACTGTTCTCCCACTGTTCTCTAACTGTTCTTCTACTGTTCTCTAACTGTTCTCTTACTGTTCTCCTACTGTTCTCCTACTGTTCTCTAACTGTTCTCCTACTGTTTTCCTTCTGTATGATTGATAGGCTGTAGGGAAGCATGACTGCACTCAGGAGTGAGTGTGTAATGTAGACCTCTCCAATGTGGCTGCGCTCAGAGTGATGTTTTTATCTTTAATCACAGATTCCGAGGGGGGACAACGTATGTAGCGTCTTTGATTTAGATCACTGCAGTTTGACACCTGTCCAGGTACAAAGGCTGCTAAAATCAAGTCAGTCAGATCTGACTCCAAAGCCAGCGGCATTAGTGTCCAGTAAGCCATTTGGTTGTCTCCGATAGGTTCCGATTCTCAGGCGTGGAGGACTTTGCTGTTCTTAAAGGAACACGCCACCCAATGTCAGTAGTAATATATTTTCTTACCTTAACTTTCACGAGTTGAGTCATACCTCTCCCGTGTCGGTACGTGCACTCCAACGCTCTGGTGCGCGGCTGGACTGTGTTAGCATGTTGCTATGCTAGCGGGCTTTGACGGTAACTAAGCGTAGAAGTAATCAGAAACATCCACGTTTTCCCGACTTAAATACAGTTGCACTAGTAGTTGATAGAAATGCTACGGCCACGCAACATGAAACGTGGCGATTTTCCAAGCGAATAAACCGGAGAACTACAATGTGTGGCGCAATAGCACTTGGGAGTACTTCGACCTAGCGTAGTAGTATTGTTAACACCTAATTCTAGATCCTATCCACCACAGAGTTTAGAATCCATGCTGGATCGACCCTCAGCCTCTCCCTCCCCTCTGAGCGAGAGAGAGGCACACACACTAGAGATGCGCTGATGGGCTATTATTTCAACCATAACTGCATAGCAAAACTTATCATCCATCAGCACCAAAGTTTTTTGACCAATTTTCGAAACCACACCCGCCAACCATCCGCTGGTTGTTTTAATGTAGGCTATGGTTGATGCAGCGCTGCTGACGTGAGGCTAGAAAGCCCTTGCCTGTTCTAGAAAGACTGATCTAATGCAGCAAATATATTAAAAGGCTAAAGTCGTACATTGGCTATGTTGTAGCCTATCCCCAGAATATCAGCAGCAAACTCAGTCTCTGTCTCGCAAAACAGTCTCCAAATAAAACGCACATCGGCCTGTTGCCTATTCTGCCAGCTTGTGACAATATATCGTCCAAAATGCTTGATTGCATTGCATTCTCCACATTTTTAGCTACATTTTCATGTACCACATCAGCATTTTTGTTCAGTGAATCTTTTGTAAATTGCTTTACAATAGCGTCGGGCCCTTGTCAGCAGCCTTCGGCTTGCCTGCCACTATTCACTCCTTGTCTTCCGATGTCATTTCTGAGTCATCTACAGATGTTTACACACATTCACCTCCCTAAATAGAACCAACTTGACGTTGACTTCAACCTGTGTTATATCCTAGATGAGACTGCCTGGGTTATTTTGTTTCGATATTAGCCTATAGGCCTATATAAAACACATAATTGTAGCCTACCATTCAGGGAATAGGCATTTAAAAGAGAGACAGAGAGTGATATGACTCAGAAATGACATCGGGCGATGGCAGTGCGAGATGTTCAGAACGTAAGAGCTAAAACTTCTACAAACTCAATAACATCCAGCGGAAAAAGAAGGTATAGGGCCCACGAAAAATAGTCGGAAAACTTAGATAAGGCAAGCAAGCAAGTTTGGCGGTTGTTACTAAAAATGTGAACATGCACGTTGTGCGGTGGACTTTCAGAATGAATGGAGTCGGAGTTTCTTTAATATCGAGGCGTCATATTTGTCCGATGGCCTGCTATAAAATGCTGTCTGTCTGAAAAAGACGCGCTCGTGCAGTCAAAATGAATGGGAGTCTTCAGAACAGGCTTGTCAGTCACCCTGACATAACAGTGTGTAAAGTAGCCTATAATGTGAATGACTTGTTATTTTATCAAGGATTTCTTTCTTTTTGCAAAAAATAAAGTACAATAGGCATTAATTAGTAGGCCAGGAGCATGTTGAAATTATGTGGCAAATTGCGTTTTTTATTACAATGATACAATTGTAAAAGGACGTGACCGAAGCTGAGGCAAGCCTGGCAATAGGCCTATAGGCCCGACGGTAATTGTAAAGCAATTTACAAAAGATTCACTGAACAAAAATGCTGATGTGGTACATGAAAATGTAGCTAAAAATGTGGAGAATGCAATGCAATCAAGCATTTTGGACGATATATTGTCACAAGCTGGCAGAATAGGCAACAGGCCGATGTGCGTTTTATTTGGAGACTGTTTTGCGAGACAGAGACTGAGTTTGCTGCTGATATTCTGGGGATAGGCTACAACATAGCCAATGTACGACTTTAGCCTTTTAATATATTTGCTGCATTGGATCAGTCTTTCTAGAACAGGCAAGGGCTTTCAGCCTCACGTCAGCAGCACTGCATCACCCATATAGCCTACATTAAAACAACCAGCGGATGGTGGGCGGGTGCGGTTTTGAAAATTGGTCAAAAAACTTTGGTGCTGATGGATGGCTGATGGATGATGAATCTTTGCTATGCAGTTATGGTTGAAATAATAGCCCATCAGCGCATCTCTAGTGTGTGTGCCTCTCTCTCGCTCAGAGGGGAGGGAGAGGCTGAGGGTCGATCCAGCATGGATTCTAAACTCTGTGGTGGATAGGATCTACAATTAGGTGTTAACAATACTACTACGCTAGGTCGAAGTACTCCCAAGTGCTATTGCGCCACACATTGTAGTTCTCCGGTTTATTCGCTTGGAAAATCGCCACGTTTCATGTTGCGTGGCCGTAGCATTTCTATCAACTACTAGTGCAACTGTATTTAAGTCGGGAAAACGTGGATGTTTCTGATTACTTCTACGCTTAGTTACCGTCAAAGCCCGCTAGCATAGCAACATGCTAACACAGTCCAGCCGCGCACCAGAGCGTTGGAGTGCACGTACCGACACGGGAGAGGTATGACTCAACTCGTGAAAGTTAAGGTAAGAACATATATTACTACTGACATTGGGTGGCGTGTTCATTTAAGGTCAAGATAAAGCGATGCATGGGTCATTTCCCTGATGGTATTATCATTGCAATTCAGAATGTTTAGTAGATATGCCAGCCTTGTCAAAGTCTGCAACGCCCCCCAAAACACACACACTCACACACACACACACACACACACACGCACATGCACACACCAAGGTAGCTCTGAGACTGCGGGTCACACACACCTCTGTGGTCGTGTCATAGTGAGAAAAAGAAGTAATAGAATAATATCTTCTATTATTAATTTTTTATTTTATTATTAATTAATTCATTATTAACAGTAAACAATTTGTTCCACGAGTGGCGTTTTGGATGAGCTCACCACAGAGCAGGACGCGTCCATATGGATTTGCTTTGGTTGTGGGCATCCGTAATGGGTGTAACAACACACACACACACACACACACACACACACACACACACACATCAGTAATGGGTGTAAAGCAGAATTACATTGAAAGCAATTAGTTCAGCTAGTGGTGAAGCACCTCTCTGGGACTCGTCTCAGCTTGTACGTGTTTGGAAGGCAGCGCCGAGCAGCGAAGCGCACAGCCATCGTGTAAAATGGCACACACACACACACACACCACACCACACACACCACACCACACACACACACACACACACACACCACACCACACACGCACGCACGCACACCACACACACACACCACACCACACACACACACCACACCACACCACACCACACACACACCACACCACACACGCACGCACGCACACCACACACACACACCACACCACACCACACCACACACACACACACACACACACCACACCACACCACACCACACACACACACACCACACCACACACACACACACACACACACACCACCCACACACACACACACACACCACACCACACACACACACACACACCACACACACACACACCACACCACACACACACACACACCACACCACACACACACACACACCACACCACACCACACCACACCACACACACACACACACCACACCACACACACACACACACACACCACACCACACACACACCACACACGCACGCACGCACGCACCACACCACACACACACACACACACACACCACCCACACCACACACACACACCACACCACACACACACACCACACACACACACACACACACCACACACACAGCCTTCGTGTAAAATGACACACACACACACACACAGCCATCGTGTAAAATCACACACACACACACACACCACACACACACACACACGCACACACAGCCATCGTATAAAATCACACACACACACACACAGCCATCGTGTAAAATCACACACACACACATACACCACACACGCACACACACAGCCATCGTGTAAAATCACACACACACACCACACACACGCACACACACACAGCCATCGTGTAAAATCAACCTCTCGCAGCTCTGCAGGGAGATGAGCCGCCATGTGAAATGTGCTACGCTGTGACACACACACACACACACAAACACGCTTGCAGATGCTCACACACACGCGCGTGCACACACACGCGCGTGCACACTCACGCACACACACTCACCCACACACACACACGCGCGCGTGCTCACACACTCACCCACACACACACACACACCCACACACACACACACCCGCGGGCGGGCAGGCTGTGGTTTATGAGGACACTAACCTGAGCACCCAGAGCCCAGCATTAACAGGATCCTGAGAGGAGGCAGGTGGTGATGGGGGGAGGGGGTAGCTAGTCATTTTCCGTTCGGCCCCTGTGAGCTCTGTTTCCTGGTCAAGAGGACGTACTCCGACAGGCGTCCAGTCGTGTCACGACGACCCGCAGCCTGTGGCGTCAGCGCGAGGGCTGCGAGCGGAGTGGAGCGGAGCGGAGCGCGAGGTTAGATGAGAGTCAGCGCTGCATGCTGGGCGATTACGGAGCAGCCGGAGCCCAGTGGGGCCCAGTGGCAGAGCCGTAATGGCCGCCGTGCCTGCACTCCACAAACACCTGTCAGGCGGCCAGGAAACTGGCATCCCTCATGCTCTGCAATGCTGGTCATTATTTCATCACTCAGGCAGCGCAGCTAATGCAGCCTCAGCTCGCCTGGGCTTCTCTCTCTCTCTTTCTCTCTCTCTCTCCTTCTCTCTCTCTCTTTCTCTCTCTCTCTCTTTCGCACTTGTCTTTTTCTGTTCCCCTTCTTTCTTACTCTCCTGTCGCTCCACTTTTTTTCTCCTCTCTGTCTCTCTCTCTCTCTTTCTCCCTGTGCTCCCTCTCTCCTCCCTCCCTGCTCCCTGTTCTTTCCATCCTGCTTGTCCTCTGCCCCCCCCCCACGCCTGCAGTGCCAGAGGGGAGTAGAGACACATGAAAAATGAATGAGAACATTTTGCTGTTATTAAAAATGCTGAGCTGAGGGGAGCAATGTGTGTGTGTGTGGGGGGGGCGGGGGGGGGGGGGCTGTTTATGGTCCAGGTGTTGTTCTGCTGCTCCCAGGTGTGAGTCCAGGAAATGAACTGTTGTTTGGTTTGACATGGGGGATGGGTGGGGGGGGGGGCATAGAACTTATGGATTCCATTGGCACTCCATCCAGCTGTCATTGGTTTGGGGGGGGGGGCCCACTGTGCCGTCATTGGCTTAAAAGTTTCTACTGGTGGATTCCACTGTGCAGTCATTGGTTGGAGGGATTCCACTGTGCAGTCATTGGTTGGAGGGATTCCACTGGTGGATTCCACTGTGCAGTCATTGGTTGGAAGTATCCACTTGTAGATTCAATGGTGCTCTCACTGATGGGCAACATCTGAAGATGGATCTCAAACCTTGTTTGGCTGCAGTGCTGCACTGACGTGTGTGTGTGTGTGTGTGTGTGTGTGTGTGTGTGTGTGTGTGTGTGTGTGTGTGTGTGTGAGTGTGTGCTGGATCTGAGGAGACACTATGGAAGCTGTTTCAGCCCTGTGGCTGTGACCGCCGTCCGGTGTCTCAGAGATGCATCAGAGACCCCCTCCTTCCTGTTTATATGTCTTTAGTTGACATTCAGACAAAGCTGTTGCGGTCAAAATGGATTTTTCATGACAGACTATCTGTCCAGTGTCGTGTCATCTCTGTTGGCTACTGATGAGGTTTCTGCTGCCTTTGTTCGTTTGTCTGCCTTTGTGTTCAAGTTTGGTATTTTGTGTTTTGTGTTTTGTGACATTGACAAGCTCAGAACTGAATGGAACTTTTTTCATGGAAAACAGCTTTAATGTCTCCCCAAATCTATGCCAATTTTGTCTTCAAAACTGCAATTGTGTAAAACATTTCCACAAGATAAATGTGTTGATTTCACAGTTTATAAGCACTTAGATAAGTAATAGAATTGTGAACAGCCATGTCTGCCCACTAATGAGTTTATTTCAGATGTGTGTAACTATGAAGAGGGCCACTGTTTTTGAGGCAAAGGCAGAAACATATGCTTAATGTCTAACACAAGAGAGGCCCCAGCTTTGCCAGTGAGTCCCCGGGGTGTGTGTGTGTGTGTGTGTGTGCGTGTGTGTGTGTGTGTGTGTGTGTGTGTGCGTGCGTGTGTGTGTGTGTGTGTGTGTGCGTGCGTGTGAGTGTGTGTGTGTGTGTGTGTATGTGTGCGTGTGTGTGTGTGTGTGTGTGTGTGTGTGTATGTGTGCGTGTGTGTGTATGTGTGTGTGTGTGTGTGCGTGTGTGTGTGTGTGTGTGCGTGCGTGTGAGTGTGTGTGTGTGTGTGTGTATGTGTGTGTGTGTGTGTGCGTGTGTGTGTGTGTGTGTGCGTGCGTGTGAGTGTGTGTGTGTGTGTGTGTATGTGTGTGTGTGTGTGCGTGTATGCGTGTGTGTGTGTGTGTGTGTGTGTGTGTGTATGTGTGTGTGTGTGTGTGTGTGTGTGTGTGTGTGTGTATGTGTGTGTGTGTGTGTGTGTGTGTGTGCGTGCGTGTGGGTGTGTGTGTGTGTGTGTGTATGTGTGTGTGTGTGTGTGTGCGTGTGTGTGTGTATGTGTGTGTGTGTGTGTGTGTGTGTGTGTGCGTGCGTGCGTGTGTGTGTGTGTGTGTGTGTGTGTGCGTGCGTGAGTGTGTATGTGTGTGTGTGTGTGCGTGTGTGTGTGTATGTGTGTGTGTGTGTGTGTGCGCTCACACATGTCTGTGTGTTCGTCACGGCTGGGGAATGCTCCACAGCTAATGTGTTGTGTTTGATGGCAGTTCCATAATGGAGTTTGTTCTGGATGGCGTAGACGACCCCTATCAGACATCTGAATGAGTCACCAAACGTTCTATCAGACGTCTGAATGAGTCGCCAAACGTTCTATCAGACGTCTGAATGAGTCGCCAAACGTTCTGCCCTATCAGACATCTGAATGAGTCGCCAAACGTTCTATCAGACGTCTGAATGAGTCGCCAAACGTTCTATCAGACGTCTGAATGAGTCGCCAAACGTTCTATCAGACGTCTGAATGAGTCGCCAAACGTTCTGCCCTATCAGACGTCTGAATGAGTCGCCAAACGTTCTATCAGACGTCTGAATGAGTCGCCAAACGTTCTATCAGACGTCTGAATGAGTCGCCAAACGTTCTGCCCTATCAGACGTCTGAATGAGTCGCCAAACGTTCTCCCCTATCAGACGTCTGAATGAGTCGCCAAATGTTCTCCCCTATCAGACGTCTGAATGAGTCGCCAAACGTTCTATCAAACATCTGAATGAGTCGCCAAACGTTCTATCAAACATCTGAATGAGTCGCCAAACGTTCTCCCCTATCAGACGTCTGAATGAGTCGCCAAACGTTCTCCCCTATCAGACGTCTGAATGAGGCGTCAAACGTTCTATCAGACGTCTGAATGAGTCGCCAAACATTCTCCGCTATCAGACGTCTGAATGAGTCGCAAAACGTTCTCCCCCATCAGATGTCAGAATGAGGCGTCAAACGTTAGCGTGCAGTAGTCTAAAAGTTGTTGGTTCAATTCCCGGCTTCCACCGTTGTGTCCCCTTGAGCAAGGCACTTAACTTGTAGTATAGCTGACATATGTAAGTGTATGATTGCGACTTGTAGTTTAGCTAACATATGTAAGTCACTTTGGTCAAGAAGTGTCTGCTAAATGTAATGTTTGATTGAGCTTTTAGGCAATAATACATTGAGGATAATGTTTTCAAAATCTCCTTCTAGTCAAACCTCAAGCATATATTCAACATTTTCCATTCCTACATAGTTCATAATAAACTCTATTCAACATTTTCCATTCCTTTAGTTCATAAAAAACTCTATTCAACATGTTCCATTCCTATAGTTCATAATAAACTCTATTCAACATTTTCCATTCCTACATAGTTCATAATGAACTCTACTGTGTGTCTCAGTAGCAAAACGTTGATCATTTTACGCATCCACACGGCTACACTTGACCTCAAGCTTCACTGCTGTCCTACTCATCCAAAGCGTAAATTAGCGTCACACTCGAGGGCTCCATACACACAAACACACACTTACACATAGGATGGGAGTATGTTGTGGGAGTGTGTTGTGTAGGGTTAGCCTGGGCTATACAGTTAATCATATTACAGCTCTGTGTGTGACAGTGCTAAAACAGAAATATTGGCACGAACATTATTCAGTTGATTAAGATTATATAATTATCTTATAATAAAACACTCATAAGCCTTTTCAGAATTAGTCACATGTAATGGAACCTAAAGGCTTATGGAAATATTTAAGTTCCATCAATTCTGACTATCTTTGTTTGGTTTTGTTCATGATGGACCATGGTACTTCCCTGTTGCAGAAAGGGGCCGTAAAAAGGGACATCCTTTCAAGAGAGTTCAGCATCAGCATCATAGTTGGAGCCCACAAGGCTTCCGTTTTAACATTCCATATGTTATCTTAATGCAGAGGAAGTAGATTGGGAACCAAATAGAACATTCAAGCATTGTTTTTGTTTTTATTGTTGAAAGGGTCTAAAGTATCGGCCTCCGTTCTGGACCTACTCACCCTGAAATGAAAGGAGGAATAGAACTGAGGAATAGAACTGAGGAAAGTGAGTGAGTGAGTGAGTGAGTGAGAAAAGCTTATTAACCAGACAATACTTCCCCAGCGCTAGCCAGAAGCTTCAGGCTAAATTGATCTTATGGTGCTTTTTAAATAGCTCTTTCACACCAGAGCATGCACACCCATATTCTCCACCTAACACACACACACACACACAAACATACGCACACACACACAAACATACACACACACACACACACACACACAAACATACACACACACACACACACACACAAACATACACATACACACACACACACACACACACACACACACACACAGAGATTAATACTTGAGTTGTGATGAGTGGAGAAGGAGAAAGTTTGAAACACACACACACACACACAAACATGCATCACACATTGACAATAAAAGGCCCCATAGTTTCCCCACATACACACACACACAGGGGCGTAGATTTGCGTGGGGACCGAAGGACGTGTCCACACCAATGTTAAATTACGACTGAAATGTCCCCACCAATATTCAGGTTGAAATGGGGAAAAAAGCGCTTACATGCGCTACACAAAGAGTTAAATCATTTCTCACTTCAGTGCTGCAGATCATCTCGTACAGATCTTGTAATGTGCAGTAGCCAATAAGGGTAAATCGCGCTGATTTGAAGCTACCTATAATAACTACCAGTGAGCCGCAGTCTCCTGCCCAGCATGGCGCAGCGCTTCAGCTTCACTTCACTACAAGCATGAAGTGCGTCCAAATTCACCCATTCGTCTCTGTTGAACTCCTCGAGAAGTAGGTTACTCATAACACATGTGTCACATGAAAGAGCCTTTTCTCAGCTTTTAAACGGTGCTAGCTAGCCACTATTTGCTGTGATACACAGTTCGCGAGAAAAATAACTTCAAGAGATTTAATAATTATTCTCTGCGCCCATCTCCACATCCATTCGTCTCGGTGGAATATCATAGCCCTACACACTCTTCACGCAACACGACAAACCATATATCAGAATAAACAGCAGACCTTACCGAACACAGAGGTGTAATGCATTCCCGTATAGTTAGCTGTTCCAGAGTAATCCGGTTTTAAAATAAATTGTAGCAAAATTCAACATTGTCTTTAGGCTTTAAGCATTTTTTAAAACTGAGCTGTGCTTACATCGCCTAGATATCTGTTAGAATCAGAGAATATATAGGCAGCTCACGGTTAAGAGTTTGTCAATGTAGCCTTAATGATTTATTTTCACAAAATGCTAAGCATGCATGTATTTAAGATTCTTAAAACTGAGCTGTGCTTAAATGGGTCAATGTATGATTTCATAACAGACCAAATAGAAAATAAATGTTAAATGTTAAATATAGCCTGCATATCTGTACATATTAAAATCAGATTATGTAGGCTACACAGTATAGTTTATAGTTAGATCAAGTTGGACAGTAACGGGGGGGGGGGGGGGGTTAGTGGGTAGTGTCCCCACCAAAGCTCAGACCAAACCTACGCCCTTGCACACACACACACAAACATGCATCACACAATGACAACAAAAAGCCCCATCGCTTCCCTTCATTGTGAGTTTGTGTGTGAGTGGACTGAGTGTTCCTGTACAGAGCTCTCAAGGAGAAAACACTTTCTCTCTCTCTCTCCTTCTCTTCGCCTCTCTCTCTCCCTCTCTCTCTTCCCCCCCTCTCTCTCTCTTCCTCACCTCTTCTCTCCCTCTCTCTCTCTTCCCTCTCTCTCTCTCTCTCTTCCCCCCTCTCTCTCTCTCCCTCTCTCTCTCTCTCTTCCCTCTCTCTCTCTCTCTCTCTTCCTCTCCTCTTCTCTCCGCTACACCATCCGCTCGGCGGCCTGAACACCAGGCAAAGAAAAGAGTGAATAAGCCTGTTTACTGTCTACCATGCATCTACCCCTCAGCCCTCTCTTCCACCGCATCTACCCCTCAGCCCTCTCTTCCCCATTCTCTCATTTCCCCCCTCCATCTCCTCCTCTCTCTCTCTCTTCCCCATTCTCTCGTTCTTTCCCTCCATCTCCTCCTCTCTCTCCCTCTGTTTCTCGTGGCTCTTTCTTTCTCATTGTTCTGCTTCTTGTTGTTCTCACCTTCCAGGCAGACTCTCTCTCTCTGTATCTAATCCATCCCATTCTCTCGTTCTTTCCTTCCCTCTTCTCCTCTCTCTCCCTCCGTTTCTCGCGGCTCTTCCAGACAGACTCTCTCTGTCTCTAATCCATCCCATTCTCTCGTCAGCATTAAGTGCTTCCTGTTCATCTGCCTGCTAGCACTGAGCTGAATACATCCTCTCTCTCTCTCTCTCTCTCTCTCTCTCTCTCTCTCTCTCTCTCTCTCTCTCTCTCTCTCTCTCTCTCTCTCTCTCTCTCTCTCTCTCTCTCTCTCTCTCTCTCTCTCTCTCTCTCTCTTTATCTCTCTTTCTGCACCCATCCTCTCTTCCCCTTCTCCCTCTCCTATGCCCTCTCCACTCTTTCTCTCCTCTCCTCTCCCTTCTTGCTTACTCTCCTTTCCCTCATTCTCTCCATCTCTGCCTCTCCTCCTCTCTTGTTGCTGTGTTACTGAATGACTGTCTGCTTCCTCATTCATCCTCCACCACAAACTCTCCCAACCCCAAGTACATGACACTCTCTAAACTCTCTCTCTCCTTCTCTCTCCTTCTCTCTCTCTCTCTTCCAACCCAACGCCCATAGATGACACTCTCTAAACTCTCTCTCTCCTTCTCTCTCCTTCTCTTCCAACCCAACGCCCATACATGACACGCTCTAAACTCTCTCCTCTCTCTCTCTCTCCCAACCCGATGCCAGTACATGACACTCTCTAAACTCTCTCTCCCTCCTTCCCTCTCTCTCCCTCTCCCTCTCTTTCTTCCCCTGCTTCCTCTGATTCCCAGAGCAGAGCTTTGACACACGATGCGCTCTCTCGTATAACCCGACTTCACAGAAACGCAGAGATGTAGAAACGCATTGGAAATGCATAGCTTTCAAATGTGACCTACATTCCCCATCTAAGGCAAGATGAGGCCT
>NW_027468576.1:37091956-37159456 GCF_046254945.1 Alosa pseudoharengus | reverse complement strand
GGTCAAAACGGACCCAAGCTACATCCCCACTGGACAGAGGTGGGAATCTCTGGCTTCAGGTAGGACAGGTTTAGGACAGCCTAAAAATGTCTTGGTTTTACCTGTGCACCAAACACAGGTGATGTCTCGGTTTACCTGATGCACCTGGCTGACAAGTAGTGCTGATTGAAATCAGCTGATTTAGTGAAAGGTGTGTGTGAATTTCCCATATCTACCAACCAATCAGACCACCCACGCCACATTCCTTGGCGTTTGTGGGGTTACCTCCGAATCGGAACCGATCTACGCCACATTCCAATCGGAACCGATCTACGCCACATTCCAATCAGAACCGGTCTACGCCACATTCCAATCAGAACCGGTCTACGCCACATTCCAATCAGAACTGATCTATGCTACATTCCAATCAGAACCGGTCTACGCCACATTCCAATCAGAACTGATCTATGCCACATTCCAATCAGAACTGATCTATGCCACATTCCAATCAGAACCGGTCTACGCTAACCTGACTCTCGCCAGATGAATTTCGTTCCGCCTAGCTCCACTCACCCATCTGGGATCGATCCATAGGAATGGTGCTTCAGCAGGCTGGGCCTTATTAAAAAATCCTTGCATAAGATTGGATAAGCCACTTGTCCGTCATCTGGGCCACACCCCCCTGTCACACCACTAACTGATGTCTGATGATGTCACAGACCCCTGTCACACCCCTAGATGATATTTGATGACGTCCATCTTGTATACGACTCATCTCAGTGATTCTGCTGAAGTCCTCCACCTCATCTTTAGGCCCTGTGAGAGGTCTCGTGTTTCTTTCTCCTCCCACCTTCCCTCGCTTGTGTGTGTGATGACAGGCTCAGGGTGTGTGTGTGTGTGTGTGACGACAGGCCCAGAGTGCTCACAGCGCTTTATACATGATGGATGACACCACCTGCACACAACCAAACAAACACACATTCATCTCTTGTAATGGGGCTGGGAAGGTGTGTATGTGTGGTGTGTGTGTGTGGTGTGTGTTTGTCTATGCTTGTGTGTGTGTGTGTGTTTGTCTATGCGTGTGTGTGGGGTTGACTTCAGGGGTTTATCAGGGACCATAATGAAAAGAATCCTGGGAAATCACAAGGGCCTCTGTGACACACCCAACACACACACACACACTCCTCCATCTTCTCTCCCACCCTGGGAAAGCTCTTCGTTGACATTCAGCCTCGGCCGCCGTGTGATGATTGAGGGGCCAAGTGATTGTGCGGGAAAGCCAGCAAATGTTTCCATTTGGAGGGACGGCTCATAGGGGATCTGATTGGATCAGGCCGCCGCCCCTCATGCTGACTGCTGAACCGTGTAAAGATCCCGCCCCCCCACCCCCGACGCCGCCAGCATTAACTTAATAATCACATCCCTCTTTTATCTGCATCTCTCCATCATTTGGGGAATCCAGCCGCGCACACATACACCACTCACACACACGAACGCACACACACAAACTCACACACACACATACACACACACCACACATACACACACACACACATACACACCATGGCTGCGGAGGCAGGAGACCTGACGGCTGTGGAGAAGGAGAAGAGAGGCGGTTGCCGTGGAGGAGAGATGGTTGCCATAGAGGAGAGAGGCGGTTGCCGTGGAGGAGAGATGGTTGCCGTAGAGAAGAGAGGCGGTTGCCGTGGAGGAGAGATGGTTGCCGTAGAGGAGAGAGGCGGTTGCCGTGGAGGAGAGATGGTTGCCGTAGAGGAGAGAGGCGGTTGCCGTGGACAGATTGCGTGCTCAGAGAGTTCATGCTCCACTGGACTCAATTATAATCTCCGACCCCGGCAACAGCTCTGGAGCGGAGAGGAGGGCCGGAGTATTTGGTGTGTGTGTGTGTGTATGCATGTGTGTGTGTGTGTATGCATGTGTGTGTGTGTGTGTGTGTGTAAGTGTGTGTGTGGGGGGGTGTGCGTGTGTGTGGGGGTGTGTGTATGTGTGGGTGTGTGAGTGTGTGTGCGTATGCGTGTGTGTGGTCCGGTCTCTTTGCTATTTTGAGCCAGTCAGTGGGGCAACACTTAAAGCCATGCAGGGCTGATTGATTATTCTGTGCTCGAAGGCCTGCCTTTCGTTAGAATTTCGCGTCCAGAAGAGAGGTGGCTGCCTCATCTTTCCACACTGCCTCTTCACTCACTCACACACACACACACACACAAGCTGCGCAGGTCTTGCTCATGGAAATTATGTTTTATTAACAAGTGTGGAGACTTTGAAATGGTTGGGCCAAGAGATCTCTCAAAGATCTTCTGTCCATGTGGGATTATGTGTGTGTGTGCAAATATGTGTGTGTGTATGTGTGTGCCTGTGTGTGTGTTTGTGTTTAGAAAAGCTCTGAGGATGAAAACGGTGTGTCCTCCATCGGTCATCAGCTGGCCAGCATTGCCTTGGGCATAGTAACCAGCATAGTAACCAGTTCACTCATGTAGTTTCAAAGGAATAATGATCTCCTAATTCAACATGTGATGCTGGATACAAAAACCCAGATGTTTTCAGAGTGATCAGGCGCCCTGCCCCCGCCTGACGCTTCCTTGCCTGTGCCTGTGGAGGCGTCCACGACTCTGGCAGCCTTGACAGGGACATCAAGGAGGTGGTCAGCCCCCACCCACACACCCCCTCAATACCAGTGCAACACTCACCCCCACCATCACTGGATATTGCACCCCTCCCCCACACGGTGATAATGAACAATGAGGCGACAACGACCTCAGTCACAGCCATCAGACACACAGATCCCAGATGCACCCCTCCCCCACCCCTCCCCTTACACCCCCCATCATCACAGCCAATCAAGTGAGGGCTAAACTAAAGAAACTGCACCTGGTAACCTGGATCACAGATTACCTGACGGAGCGACCACAGTTTGTCAGACTGAAGAACTGTCTCTCTGACACTGTGATCAGCAGCACCGGAGCGCCACAGGGAACTGTGCTCTCTCCAGTCCTGTTCACCTTGTACACACCTGACTTCCGTTACAACACTGAGTCATGCCATATGCAGAAGTTTTCTGACGATACTGCAATTGTGGGGTGTATCAGGAACGGGCAGGAGGAGGAGTACAGGAGCCTGGTGGAGGACTTTGTGCAATAATGCAAACTCAATCATCTCCAACTCAACACTTCAAAGACCAAGGAGATGGTGGTGGATTTCCGCAGATCTAAGCCCACTCTGCTACCAGTCTCCATTGATGGGGTCAATGTCGAGGTGGTAAGCACCTACAAGTACCTGGGTCTCCACCTGGACAATAAACTGGACTGGTCAGCCAATACTGATGCACTCTACAAGAAAGGGCAGAGCAGGCTGTACTTCCTGAGGAGGCTGCGCTCCTTCAATGTGTGAAGCAAGCTCCTCAGGATGTTCTACCAGTCTGTTGTTGCCAGCGTCCTCTTCTATGCAGTGGTATGTTGGGGAGGAAGCACAAAGAAGAAGGATGCGGGGCGAATTGACAGGCTGGTAAGGAAAGCTGGCTCTGTAGTGGGAGCTGAACTGGAGTGCATCACTTCAATATCTGACAAAAGGACCCTGAACAAACTGATCAACATCTTGGACAATGAGTGTCATCCACTCCACAGCACTATTGTTAAGCAGAAGAGCCTGATCAGCTGGAGACTTCGCTCATTGCCTTGCACAACAGACAGACTGAGGAAGTCATTCATCCCCAGGGCCATTGAACTGTTTAATGCATCACTTAAGGGAAGATAAATAGACTTCTCCGCATAGTCTGTCTGCCTCTTCACCACCTCCAATGTCTTGAACTGTCTGTCCACTAGTCACTTTACATTTGTCTTCTGCCTCACTGCGTGCTGTATTAGCACATATGCACAACACCTCCCTCCATGCCACATACCTTTCTTAATATAGTTATTTATATATAGATATATAGACTTTATTCTTGCACTGTTGCACTGTATGACTTACTCATTTGCACCATCACCATGACACTCATTCACACAGAGCACCTTATGCACTGAGAACCACAGGCTCAGTCCCTGCTTCTGTCATTGCAAGCGCACCTGATTGATTATTCACCCACTACTGTATGTGGATACTGTTTTTTAGAATTGATTTGATTACGTTTTATTTAGTATAATTTGTATTTTGTATAGAGTATATTCTTTATCTTCTACAGTCCTTATTGCTTAGTTGTGTTTTTTATATTATATACTTTTAATTACTTTTTCTGCTGTTATTGAATGTGTGTGTGTGTGTTGTCTGTATGCTACTGTGACCTTGAATTTCCCCTAGGGATCAATAAAGTATATCTATCTATCTATCTATCTATGATCAATTACAGTAAGAAAGGAATAATGATCTCCTAATTCAACATGTGATGCTGGATACAAAAACTCAGATGTTTTCAGAGTGATCAATTACTGTAAGAATTAATAATGATCTGCTAATTCAACAAAAACTCAAATGTTTTCAGAGTGATCAATTAAGAAAGAAATAATGATCTGCTAATTAAACATGTGATGCTGGATACAAAAACTCAAATGTTTAGACTGTTTTCATTTCCACATTCAGTCCCTGTTTCCGTGGAAATGGATTTGTTGTGACAATCTTCTCAGATGCATGAAGGAGCTGTAACCTGAACTCTTGCGTTTCAGAGGGCGATGTGCGCTGACTGCAGACAGTGTGTTTCTCTCTGAGTGGGGAAGTGCAGAGGGCGATGTGCGCTGACTGCAGACAGTGTGTTTCTCTCTGAGTGGGGAAGTGCTTGTGTTTAGTGTTTGGTATGTTCAGGCAGTCAGAAACATCTCTCTCTCCCTCCGACTCTCAGGTAGGCTCTTTGTGTGTGGGTTTGTGTGTGTGTGTGTGTGTGTGTGTGTGTGCGCGAGTGTGGTCTGTTTGTGTGTGTGTGTGTGTGTGTGCTTGCGTGTGTGTGTGTGGTCTGTTTGTGTGTGTGTGTGTGTGTTTGTGTGTGTGGTCTGTTTGTGTGTGTGTGTGTGTGTGGTCTGTTTGTGTGTGTGCTTGCGTGTGTGTGTGTGTGGTCTGTTTGTGTGTGTGTGTGTGTGTGCTTGCATGTGTGTGTTTGTGTGTGTGTGTGTGTGTGTGCTTGCATGTGTGTGTGTGTGTGCTTGCATGTGTGTGTGTGCTTGCATGTGTGTGTGTGTGTGTGTGCTTGCATGTGTGTGTGTGTGTGTGTTTGTGCTTGCATGTGTGTGTGCGTGTGCTTGCATGTGTGTGTGTGTGTGTGCTTGCATGTGTGTGTGTGTGTGTGCTTGCATGTGTGTGTGTGTGTGTGTGCTTGCATGTGTGTGTGTGTGTGTGTGTGCTTGCATGTGTGTGTGTGCGCGTGTGTGTGTGTGTGTGTGTGTGTGCGTGTGTGTGTGTGTGTGCGTGTGTGTGTGCTTGCATGTGTGTGTGTGTGTGTGCGTGTGTGCTTGCATGTGTGTGTGTGTGTGGCTCAGATTCACCTGATTATGTTGGCTGCTGCTGTGTGTCTGTCAGCATCTGGCTAACTGCTGTTGGCATTTTTCAAACTCCATCACACTGATTACTTAAAGCAGAGTTCAACAGCACACCTGTGAATCACAACACACAGCGAGAGAGAGGAAGAGAGAGAGAGAGGAAGAGAGAGAGAGAGGGAGAGAGAGAGAGGAAGATAGAGAGAGGGAGAGAGAGAGAGAGAGAGGGAGAGAGAGGGAGAGAGAGAGGAAGGCAATGAGAAGAAGTGAAAGGGACTCCAGACGTGAGCTGAGAGAATCTGTGAGTGTCTGTGTGAATCTGTGTGTGTCTGTGTGTGTGTGTGATAGAGAGATCTTGAGAGAACATAAAAATGCATCCAGACTACAGACATAAGCTAAGAGAGAGTGTGTGTGTGTGTGTGTGTGTGTGCTCCCAGACACAGAGCTAAAGAAAGTTCTTTTAATTAATCACTGATGTGGGGGCAAAAGCCATGCTGGTTTAAAGCTCATTATCAACCTTCATTAAGCCGAAGAAAGTTCCAAACACAAGTCTTTAAAAAGCAAAGACGTACTGTACTGAACCTCCAAGCTCTTCCCCTGCACCTCCTCAGCTCTTCCCCTGCACCTCCTCAGCTCTTCCCCTGCACCTCCTCAGCTCTTCCCCTGCACCTCCTCAGCTCTTCCCCTGCACCTCCTCAGCTCTTCCCCTGCACCTCCTCAGCTCTTCCCCTGCACCTCCTCAGCTCTTCCCCTGCACCTCCTCAGCTCTTCCCCTGCACCTCCTCAGCTCTTCCCCTGCACCTCCTCAGCTCTTCCCCTGCACCTCCTCAGCTCAACACGTCGTCTTCATTGATACGTTCTCTTCTTCTCAATATTTAGATTGAAACAGAGCAGACATTGCTACAGCTGTGTATCTCTAACCTACTGTACATCAGCTCTGGCTGTCCACCGCCGTGTGTGTGTGTGTGTGTGTGTGTGTTAGAGGGTGACACGGGAATCAATTGTCGCTCCCATCCCATCCCGAGCCCACACAAATACTCCCTTCATATCCCGATCACGTGACTGCCGCCCCCCCCCCCCCCCACAAAAAAAAGAAAAATCCTGTCCTGCAAAATCCCGAATCCCGTCCCACTACCGTTTCGTTCCTTATTTTGTCTAAAGCATTGGTTCCCAAAGACTAGACCCACAGGTGGGTCGTAGGAGATTTTATTTGGGTCGCCAGCAGTGACAATTTATGTTGTGTAATAGGCCTAGCTTATACCTTATATAGCTTAGGAACTCCCTCTGTGCATTTTTGCATTTAGAATAGCTCTGATACTGGGGGGCAAACACCGCCATAGCGTGGATATCACTCGCAAAATTAAATAATATTTCTGTCGGGCGCCTACCATGGATCTCACAGTTGCAAAATGCAAGGGACATGAATCAGTCTATATTTGCACGAACAATAAAGGACATCAGCTCTTCAACTTGGCCCGTTAAATTCTAGAAAGTATAATTTTAAATCGTAAAAAAACCTGCTGTCAACAACTAAAGCAGACATCCATAGACCGGACATAAGGCTATTTGCATCATAGGCTGCAGATAGTTTCAATTGTAGGCCTCTTTAAAGTTAATAGTAGTCTCCTCACATTCCATGTATTTCAGATATAAAACGCACAAAGTGCATTAGATTAGGCTATAATTTAAATGGACATTTAAACGATATTTCCTCTTTCCATCTCACGACTGTTACGTCCCAGTTAACCCTCCCGGCTCGTCAAACCCCCTAAACATGTGTGTGGAGGGAAACGGGAGCAACACTAAGTGTTTGTGTGTGTATGTTGTGTGCGTGAGTGTATGTAAGCCAAAACCAAAAGAAACGGCACCAGACAGATTCCCCAGGTAGATGCAGCTTACCTCGTCTCACGGGGACTGTTCTCAGGGCCGCTGCCTTCTCGCCGAAGAGCCCGCGCGGTTCTTTGTCCTCCTCCTGAGGATGTGCAGTTTTTAGTTTGTTTAAAACTTTGGTGTATTCCCAGGTATTTCCCGTGTACAAGTGTGTGCTGGCAAAACCCGTCGCTCATTCAAAAGGACACCCTCCAATCCTGGAGAAACTTGGTAGTCCTCCGGCTGATCACACCAGGCCAAAAATACGAAAGAACCATCCACCGCTGTCTTCAGAGTCAACACAACTCTCCATTGCGAAACGCCATGTTCACAAACCCAACCACCAGCACAGGTGCCCTCGTCGCAGTCAATTAAGGGTGTAGCCCCACCCCCTGAGGGACCATCAGCCACACGTAATTGTTGTGTAGCAGGTGCAATTAAAAATAAACAAAACAATCAGTATCAGTGTGTACCTGGGTGTAGCTTATGTATTTTCGTAACACGACCTTCACTATACAGTAAAGGTCATATCGTTTATCTTTCGGCTATTTCGTAAAAGCTTCTGATATTTATTCTTTTCACAATCTTAGCCAAACACAACACCAATACACAGCCTCAGCACAAATAAGCACACGTTTAAGTCTAGAGGAAAATGCGGACTCAACTTTCAAAAAAAAGAAACCTCTACAAATATACAATAACGAATTGAGTTATTTGCTATTTACATCGGAATTGTCCACGGTGTTATGGATCCATTTGTCTGCCTATGCTGAAGAGTGATGACTGTGTAGCATGCCAGAATATCCCCATACTCTCGTATGTAGGCCTACATTAAAATGGATCTTTTCGGTAGGCTAGTCATTTCCAACTTCCCAAGTTGATGGCGCTCAAAATGCAACACAACCATGTTCAAGGATGAAGACAACCTGAGGTTGTGTGTGTACAAAACTTAGTAAGAAGATTAATGAAATCACCTAAGCTTGCAGGTATACAAGCATTCTACCTGCAGGCTTAGGTGATTAGGTCATTAATCTTCACTCAAAACTCACATTTACGTGTTTTAGAGGTCGTTGCTACTGATTATAAGTAGCTATGAACCCACTAAAACGTTAGCTAGCTAGTTTCCCATAACAACCACCACATGGTCGAGGTGAAGAGGGTTATTAAGATCGACTTTGAACACAGTGAGCCATACAACTTGACAATTACACTGTATCATAGTGTTGTAACAATCAGACTGGTAAACAGTGACTATTACTAAAACACGGGTAGTTCTCTAATCATGCTATAAAATACTGATATGTTCCTTTCAGAATGTTAAAGGGGAACTATGGCAACTATTTCAACGTAATAAACCCGTTTAGAAATCATTTGGATAGTTAAATGACCTGTTCCGGTGAAAATGGTGACTTTTCCCGCTGCCCCTAGCTTCCCCAGGCGGAAAACCAACCTTGCAACATTAAGACTACTGTCCCGGAAAGAGAAGTGAGAAACAAGAAACTCGTTTTAAAGGGACACCAGGCAAGCCTGATGCTTTTTCTCTACGAAACTCCCCCTCGCTCGGTCTGAAGCTCTTTTCCTTTTCTTTGCATCTTCCGTCAAAGGTTTTCGCTGCTTCTTCGCCGGCTCTGCCATTATACACACGTTTGCAACAATCGCTAGCGTTTCGTTAGCCTCCCTCTGTGCTGTGGATGCAGGATGGAAACTGAAACTGCTTCGGTCGCCGGGTACGATACACTGAACTTGCAAGCGGGATATTCTTCCTACAGGCAGTAGGGGCGGGCGAGAGAGTCTTCATTCGCCCTGTAATGAGTCATTTAACCATATACCGACTTACGAAGATGAGTAATTAACACAAAAACGTTGCCTGGTGTCCCTTTAAGTCGTGTTTCTTACCTTGTAACATCCACATTGTCTGCCGAACTTATGCTAAACGTTTTGCTAGCTTGTAAACAAATCCATGTGCTTTATCGTTACCTTTTTTCCACAGTTTGAAATAGCATAATGCACAATTTATCCAGCAGAGGGGGAAATCCTGCCAAGTTTCCCTTAAAGCACAGGCAACAGAAACGTGAATCTCGTTTCACCATATATTTTACATACACTTAAACCACAATCATTCAAACAATTCACAATTCAAAATGAACAGTTCTTAACCCTTTAGCCGCCAGGGTTTAAAAAGAAAAAAATTGGATTTGTACATCAAAATTTCAAAAGGCCATGGCTTGCAAGTGGTCAGAGATAAAGTCCTACTGTAAATGTGAAAGTCATTTAGTATGAACAGAAGTTTATGAAGGGGGTAAATTTACTCATCTAATTTGCATATTATGACGTCACTGGATGGTAACCACCGTGGATTATGCACATTTCAGTAAATACTAGATGTTGAACATATTTGAGCAGTTTTACTTTTTTTTTGTTTTTTGTCATTTCACCGACATAACAAATGAACAGGAATACAGTCACATGTAAACCAACAATAGTAAACTATTACTATAATCACAAACCCTATGCTACTATACAATAAAGTAGCCTGGTCAAATCAGTTCCATATCGCGGGTGACTTTGTAGTTCTTCAGAGCCCTATTTTTACAACCCCTGCTGTCTATACCACGTCCATTACGGACACTATCATCACTATTGCCACTGGCACCTCCAGCTATGTTGGGCAGAGGGTCGAAATAAGCTTGGTATGCTTAGTGGACACTGTCGCAAAGACGTACCTCCATTCACAGACGCACCGTGACTATCAGTCAATAGACGATCGATCATATTCTCCAAAAGGCAGATATTCTCCTTCAGAATCAGAATAGGTGATTAACAGATCCAAGACTTCATCACACGTTAATTTTTTTTTTCAACATTTGGTGTATTTCTGCTTCAATTTGTGCAAAACTATGGCCCGCATCGCTTCCGCGTTATGGAGGAAATGCACGTCTTCTTCGTGTGTTTCTCGCATGTTTTTCACATGCTTCCTGAAAACTTTTTAAAAAAAGGTTGAGCTTGAATCAAAGCTCTGGGTGTCTGCCAACTAGTGGTCAAGAGTACAAATGAGATTTTACACTGTACTCGCGTCTATCGTCTGTTTTATTCAGTAATGACGCTTGTCGCAATATTGCAACATGGGCGGTTAGAAGGTTAATTGTTCCATAAGCTGCACGCCGGATATATGCGCACTCACAGCGCGCACGTCTGTTCAGCTTGTAGGCCGAGTATGCGCACCCGTGACGGACGCCTAGATACTCCAAATGAAAAAGGTAATCCACAAATCCAGCAAGAAACGATAACTGAAGAATCCCGACACTAGTCTTAATTATCCACCCGAAAAGAGTAAATTCAGTTCTTCGAAAAAGAAAAGGATGACTCCAGGTCACGAACTGATCAGTCTCACCGGCTTACGGATATCGGTTGTTATTCAATTTCCAAGTAATCCTTAAGTCCGGTAAACGGTGGCCTTTAGCTACTTCCACCACTAGCTTAATCCAGTGCACTTGTAGTCACAAAATTGCCAGGTCTCCAGTGGTCTCCCTGAGCGTAATACTCGTCTCCCTTTCCCTCACGCTTCCGCAATTTTAAAGACTTTCAAATTTGGCACATCAGCTGATAAGGCCGTCAGCTGACGGCTATGGCAATCAGCTGACTGGTTTGACAACCAGCTGATCCATTCTCCCACACCCATAACATTTGTACAAATGTCCATACAGATTAAATATCCAATTAGTTATTCAATACAGGGCAACAGGGGCATAAACAAAATGGAAAACAAATGACAGGAAATACACTTATATAGGTTACCCGTTTTATTTTTATAACCGGGCTTTAATAAAGTGACTCCTGTGTTAACTTATGTGGCAGTACTAGTCTGAGCGAATTAGCCTAGAAAAGGGTCAAAGGTGGAAGTAAATACAGCAAAAGCATATTTGGTATCATTTGAATCGTAATTTTCTGTAGATTAAGAATTTGTGGTGCCTACAGCGCAGATTTGTACCGAAAAAAATATATAGGGCTTTGAATGGAGCATGGCACAATGATTTTTGGGCCAAAAACGTATGTTAGTAAATCTTGATATTAGCTGATGTCTCTTAAGCCAATTGAAAGATATTCATCAAACTTGGTCTACTTACCCACTACAAGTTGTCAAAGAGCTGGCAAGACAATTTAGGTCTTGAGGTCAAAGGTCAAGGTTACAAGGGGTCACACAAATAACTCATATGCAGAATTTGGTTCATATCTCCAAAGCTGACTGATGGATCTTCATTAACTCTAGTACATTTATTGTCTACACAAGTTAGATGAACTTAGGGACTCAGGGCCATGGGGTCAAAGGTTAAAGTCAGTTTCATCCCCTGACATAAAAGGTTATAGACGGTGGAGACATGCTAATCAACATTCCATGTTCAATTCAATTACTGTAAATATAGTGAACTTTTTTATGTTGCACAACATAGACTTGGTTGTTTTTGACATGGGGAGTCCCTATCTACAGCACAATGAGTTCAATATTGCCCATGCAGTCCTTTCCACAGTACAAGCAGTGCTACTTCCAGCTGTAAATGATAGCTTTCTCTGCTGTTGTGACTTTCCATAAGTTAGTATGACTGTTAACTGTGGCCCTTGCTTTTTTTCCCTTCATGGACAAGGTGTTGTCCACTTTCTCCTGGCAATTTCTGTGACCCTGAAGACTAGCATTGTCTTCCAGTTTTGATGTTAGTAATGTGGCATGTCCGTTGTTATCTGTTCAGTTGAAGTTAGGGGTGGGCAAAAAATAATATCTAAACATTTTGGAAGATTTTGACGGTAGATATCAATAATATAATTAAATACGAATATGTTACAAGCCACCTTATAATTTCTTTCAAAGCACATTAAGGGACACAAAGTATTAGGATAGCAGTTAATTTTCTAAATTTTGTTTCTGAAAGATGAGACTGTTGTAAGAAGCAATATTTTCCCCTGGGATGAATATCAGTATTTAGTTTTGCTCAGTACTGTCTTGATTCATTATTTTCCATTTCACTGCAATGGATGATTAGACTAACCTGACTCTCATCAAGGAAGTTTATTGTCACATGCATATAGTTACTGGAAGTAAGAAATGCAGTGAAATTATGTCTGGTGTCAGCCTATTTGTGCATTTATGGGGGGGGGGTAAAAAGTGCAGTAGAAGAGGGGTTTAGTAGATTAAGTGGCAAGGGCTGCATAAGAAGGTGGGGGAGGATTGGGATTGGGGGGGGGGGCACCAACAAGGTGCACCCAAGAGCAACAGGGACAAGGAAAAACTCCCTTACCAAGGAAGAAACCTTGGGCAGATCCACGGCTCAAGGGGCTAACCCAACTGCCAGGGGTCTTGGTGTGTGTGTTGGGGGGATGACAAGGGAGATGGGATAGTGTGCTGTGTATGTGGGGAGAGGGCAGTGTGCAATATGTGTGTTGGAGAAGCTTCCTCATGAGACAATGTGCTGTGTATTGGGGGGGGGGGGGGGGCAGTGTGCAGCAAGTATGTAGAGGAGGCTTACTGTAGCAAGCAGTGTGCTGTATGTATGTGAGGTGATGACAGTGATGATGTAAGTGTGTGTGTTTTTTGTGTGTGTGTGTTGGGGGTGGGGGTGGCAGAAAGGCTAGGCAATCAAGGACATGGGTAGATAGATGGAGGATGAAATCAAAAATAATAAATAAAAAGTTCTATGGAGATGTGCAAAAGTTGGAGAAAGTCAGATATGTGTGTGTGTGTGTGTGTGTGTGTGTGTGTTTTGACGTGTGATGAAATAAGAAAATAAATAAAAGGTCTGTAGCATAGGGAGAGGGATGTAAAAGTGCTAAAAGTCATGTAGGTGTGTGTGTGTGTGTGGGGGGGGGGGGGTCATGAGTGCTGAGGAGTGAATGAGTGCAAAGTCAGTATAGTGTGAGTTCAGAGTTGGGAAATGTCTGAGAGTGCTGAGGAGTGAATGTGTGCAAAGTCAGTATAGTGTGAGTTCGGATGGCCTGGGGATAAAAAAACTTCTTCTGAGTCTCTCAGTTCTGGCTTTGTGACTACATAGGCGTCTTCTTGATTTCAGCGGTAGGAATAATCCATTGTTAGGATGAGAAGAGTCCTTCAGAATCTTTTGAGCTCTTAGGAGTACTCTTCTGGAATAGATATCCTGTAGAGCAGGGAGTTGAGTTCTTATAGTACGTTCAGCTGAGCGCACTACTCTCTGCAGAGTACTACAATCTCTAACTGTGGAGTTCCCATACCAGGTGATGATGCTACCAGTTAGAACACTCTCAACCATTGAAGTGTAGAAGGCCTTCATGATGGATGTAGAAACTTTGAATTTCCTTAGCTGACGAAGGAAGTAGAGTCGTTGTCTGGACTTCTTCAGAACATATTGAGTGTTAACAGTCCATGTTAAGTCTTCAGTAATGTGGACACCAAGGTATTTAAAACTTGTGACTCTCTCTACAGGTTGCCCGCTGATCATTAGTGGGGTGTAACTGTAGTTCTACTGCTGCCTTCTGTAATCCACTACCATTTCCTTGGTTTTATTGACATTCAGTGTCAAGCTGTTAGATTGACACCACTGTGCCACCTCATCAACCTGATCCAAGTAGAGCTGTTCATTGTTGTTACTAATCAGGCCCAAGATCACTGTGTCATCTGCAAACTTGATGATGGAGGTAAGACTACTGTTGGCTTTGCAGTCATGTGTCATCCATAAGATGGATGTGAGTGGAGTAAACATTGGTCTAGTGTTATCCAATTGCGTGCAGTGAGATTTTCAAATGCATGCTTGGTGCCACCCCTCGAGTTGGGCCATTACATTGTTCGTGGAGGGACCCTTAAACTTTCTAGATTACCAGGGTCTGGATTTTCCAGGCTAGAAAATGTCCACTTCCAAATCCAATTGTCCAATTAACAATTACCACTTGACTATTTAGTAATTTAGCACTCTGGAACAAGGCGTCCGAAGGAGACAATGTAGATAGAAGATTTTCCGAAGACTGTTGATCGATCTTTATTCACCGTATTGCAATGATAGTACAGCCCAACCAAAGTCCAGACCAACCATCAAAGCAATAGGGAGGAGATGTCATCAGCTGGGGCCCCCGACAAGATCTCCCCTACGGATGGCTATACTGTACACTATATTTTATACTCCTCAGCCCTTGAGAAGTGCCACCCTCTCACGCCATCTCCATCAACACCCTTCACCAATCAGTACCAAGCAGGGTCGCTTACATTGGTGGAAACCATCTTCCCATCATGCATAAAACTATATGCAAACCTATGTAATGCATAGGTAACATATGTAAAATAGTGTAGCCCTAAGTTTTTCTGTTTCCTTCCAGTTTGGTGAAATAAGGCCGTATATTATTATCTTCCTAGCTAGACAGGCCCTAACTCGTAAGGCACAGTGGCCTCCTCATCCCTGTCCTGTCCAGTCCTCACCAGCTTGATAACACCCCCTCTCCCTTAACCATGTAAGGAGGAGATCCTCTCATCCTGGTACCCCCAGTACTTTATGAAACCCATGATTACATCCCTTCAAATCCTGAAAACCCACCTTAATACCTAGTAGAGTCCTAGGTAATATCAGTCCGCTGCTGCTGTTGCTTATATGCCTACTACCAACTTCAGGGAACAAAGTATAACTATTGCAATGCGATGCAAGGGTAGTTTTGATTTCTAACAGTATTGTATCAACATAGACATTTACATCAATTGTCTGGCGTTATAATTTAATTTTAAGGAAATAGCTGTAGATGACAATGTTTATCAGATGTTTGACAGAAATGGTTTGGATTTAATCTAAAACTCTGAACTGAAACAGTTATTTTAAAACAGGTATTCACACAGATGTTTGCATTTTTAAAACAGCAAATTATTTAGATTTCCCCTGGTTTCAGAGAGGCTACTACTACAATACTAAAATAAGATGTGGAGGTTGAAACAACTGTTTTTATACAGAAAATAAAGTTTGTTTCGCTTTAATAAATGTCTTAATCTTTTTAAATGTCAATTCAGATAGTTGATTCTATGCCTCAGCCAGCTATAGCCTCATGACCTTTAACCTCTACTTGTGACCCCATGATCTTTAATGCCTTATTAGTTAATTTAGGCTTAATTAACTGTGTTGGGTTTAATGAGGATCCTTCAATCTGCTTGAGAGGTATAAAACAAACATTGCATGTCAACTATGACCTCACGTGACCTTGACCTTTGACCCCAAGACATTAAAC
The DNA here is from genome assembly GCF_046254945.1 of Alosa pseudoharengus. Classification (NCBI taxonomy): domain Eukaryota; kingdom Metazoa; phylum Chordata; class Actinopteri; order Clupeiformes; family Clupeidae; genus Alosa; species Alosa pseudoharengus. Next base: position 37,143,917 of record NW_027468576.1, on the reverse strand, counting down.
ACCTACTAATTTCATCAAGAACTTACGGTGAGTAAGTACACCAAGTTTGGTAAAGATCCTTTTACCAGTATGGGAGATATCAGCTAATATCTATATGTGATAATATATGATTTTGGCCCAATAATCATTATACCATGGTCCATTCAAAGCTGTATATCTTTTTTCTGGTACAAATCTGCACTGTAGGCACCTGAAATTCTTAATCTACATGAAATTACGGTTCGATTGATACCAAATATCCTTTTGCTGTATTTACTTCCACCTTCAACCCTAATTCGCTCAGACTATACTACAGTGTTAATGTGTTGAGTAAAGCTACACATGTTTCGATTGATTTTTGTTACCATGTGTGTTTATTCCTGCCATTACAAAAACTAGCATCTCAGATAACATTAGCGATTAGCTCACGTTGATATGGCCAGAGAATGTCTAATAATGTCCATAGACGGGCTCTGATATGGCAATAGAAAACACAGTTTTCGGTGTAGTTGCTGATGCTGACTGATTGGCTTGTGAAAAGGGCAGCTTCTTTGTATTGCTCTGATTGGCTACTGCTAGCCGCAGAGTAGCCTATCAACAAACGTATTGTGAGTTGTAAGTGGTTCTCTTTTCTAGAAATGCTGATTGCCTGTCTCCTGCAGGGTGCTGAGTGCAGGGGTGGAGCCTAGGAGCTAATGGGCGGGACTATAAGAACGTCACGTTTCCCCTGGACGCTCTCTTGGCCTTTCACTCATTCTGTGGCTTATTCCGATGGGGAGAGCCTGGGGAGAGTCCTCTCCGACCACTTAGCCCTTTGCTGGGAGCTCTCTCTCTCTCTCTCTCACACACTCTCTCTCTCTACATTAAGCCCTTTGCTGGAAGCCCCCTCTCTCTCTCTCTCTCTCTCCGTTAAGCCCTTTGCTGGGAGCTCCATCCGTCTCTCGCCACATGCTGGTTTTCTTTCTTCATTTCTCCTGAATACACTTAGCACGGGGGGGGGGGGGTGTGGCACCCTTGAATTTCCCCTTGGGTATCAATAAAGTATCTATCTATCTATCTATCTATCATATGGGTCCAAGTGCCCACGGGGACCCAGGTTAGAATCCGACCTGCGGTCATTTCCGGATCGCACCCCATCTCTCTCTCCTGCGGTCATTTCCGGATCGCACCCAATCTCTCTCTCCTGCGGTCATTTCCGGATCGCACCCCATCTCTCTCTCCTGCGGTCATGTGATTGCACGCCATCTCTCTCTCCTGCGGTCATGTGATCGCACCCCATCTCTCTCCCCTGCGGTCATTTCCCGATCGCACCCCATCTCTCTCCCCCTAACCTCCTGTCAGTTTTCACTTTCCTGTCTGAATAAAGGCAAAAAAAGCCCCAAAAATAGACTTTGCACTACATTGTGTTTTAATGCATCATGCTGACCTTTCTACCTCATGTAAATAAACACTATTGATATTGAACGCTCCATGTAAATAAACATGTAAATAAACACTATTGATATTGAACGCTCCATGTAAATAAACATGTAAATAAACACTATTGATATTGAACAACGGTGTGGTGTCCCCATGTTATATCAGGTCTGCTTTGAGCCAGGCGGTCCTCGACAGTCACAATGAAAAATAAAAATTCATAAAGATTGAGAATAGAGTCATCGTGTGTGTGTGTGTGTGTGTGTGTGTGTGTGCCACTGTAGCAGGCTGCGGCACATCTGGTGGCAATCCCAGGATGCATTGCTGAGATGAAATCAGTGAAACTCCTGTCATCTCTGTTAGGCAGCTAAACAGAGAGAAAGAGACACACAGACAATCTAATACACCAGAGAGGGGCAGTGAAAGGGGTTCACCTTGACACCAACCACTCCAGATGTCTGTGTCAATCTCGCCATCATCCTAGACCACTTGTGTGTGTGTGTGTGTGTTTGTGCATGAATATGTGTGTGTGGGTGCTGTTTATGTGTGTGTCACTGTATGTGTGTCAGTGGTGTTTGTGTGTGAATTCTCAGAATGCTTCAATGTTAAATTATATTTGTATTTTATTTTTATTATCAGTGTTATTTTCTAATACAGTAGTTTACAGACTGGCAACAGACCATCTGTTGATCATAGATAGTCTGTGGAAGGACCATCCAAGTAAATTATGTGTTTGTGTGTGTGTGTGTATCTGTGGGAGGGCCATCCACGTAAAGTATGACCAGTGTGTGTGTGTCTGTGTGTGTGTGTGTGTGTGTGTAATTGTGAGAGGACCATCTATGTAAAATATGACCAGACGTTTCTAAGATATTATTTTTACTCTAAATTTGCTTCCCTTTAAGGTTGGATTTGCCCTCATAGTTTTCATTGTTTTAAGTGCCAATGAATGTCTCTTTTTTCCCTTCTTTTAGTAAACTTTACCTGAGGTGACAATACATCTGGAGAGTGCTGTACATAATTATGATCATTTAAGATTATGAAGCAAATATATTCTTCTAGTTATGACATTTCTAAAAAAAACTCACACACACCCTCTGGCATTTCTCCAAACGTTGCAGGATGAAATTGGTTCGTAACAGCAGATTCATTTTTCAACAGCCATAACAGTACAAATAATTCACAAGAAAATCTCAAAAATAAATAAACAGCATTTACACAACACACTACTGAGATACAGAATAGGAGTTGGTGAAGTTTGAATACAAACGTGTGTGTGTGTGTGTGTGTGTGTGTACAGTATGTGTGTGCAGGCGTGTGTGTGTATGTGTATATGTGTGTGTGTGTGTGTGTGTGTGTGCTTGGCTGGAGTATGGAGTTCCGGGCCCTGAGTTCTAGGTTCCAAGTTTTGGGTTCTGTATTCTGGGTTCCGAGTTCTGTGTTCTAGTTTAGTCTACAGTGGAATGGTGACACACACTCAGAGTGTCTCTGCTGGAGCCGCAGCCTTTTGCTGTCTGGGAGGAAGAGGAGACTAGAGAGATGCTGAGGAGTTTCAGTATGTGTGTGTGTGTGTGTGTGTGTGTGTGTGAGAGTGTGTGTGTGTGTGTGTGTGTATGTGTGTGCATGTGCTTGCGTGTGTGTGAGAGTGTGTGAGAGTGTGTGTGTGTGTGTGAGAGAGTGTGTGTGTGTGTGAGAGAGTGTGTGAGAGGGCGCTGTGGAGATCTCAGAATGCTCGGCCTGCTCTGGGATTGCAGTGCGACGGCAGTGATGACACTTCAGCAAACGATCTGGAAGCTTTCAGGCGAAACCAAGCATCAGCATGGAGACAGATTTTAACATAGACACACAAACACACACACACACACACACAAACACACACACAAACACACACACTAACACACACACCCAGGCGTCAGCAAGTCGACAGATCCTCACACACGCAGGCGTTCGCAGGCTAAACGATGACAGAGACACTTCGCGGCCTCCCTGCTGGTGTGTGTGTGTGTGTGTGTGTCACGCACCCTGATAATCCTCCCATATGCCTGTCTTCAGAGGCCCTGTCTCCACGGAGACACACGGTACAGGCGGTCACAGATGACACACTCCCCCGAGAGGGATTAAAGAACGTGGAGCGCAGACGACACAGAGGGCAGCTCTCTATCACACACACACACACACACACACACCAGTGCAAACTCACACACACACACACCAGTGCACACACACACACACACACACACCAGTGCAAACTCACACACACACACACCAGTGCACACTCATACACACTCACCTCACAAATAAAAACACTCATACACAGTCACACATACTCCTACAGACACACACACACACTGGCTCCTGTGATGAGTCCTGGCTCAGGATGCCTCTATAACATGCACTCCAACAACCCACGCCCCATACCCACACAAACACACCCACTCACACACCCACCCACTCACACACACACTCACACACCCACACCCAGTCACACACACACACCCACACACTCACCCACCCACACCCAGTCACACACACACACCCACACACACACCCACTCACTCACACACACACACACTCACCCACTCACACACACACACACCCACTCACACACACACACACCCACACACACCAACGGCTGGCTGATCCCTCTGTATTCCCCAGTCAGTGGTTTTATTAACTGTAGCCACAGGTCAAAGCCATGATCATATCTTACAGGTAACTGTGTATTATTAGAGCTGAATGCCCAGACTGGGGTTTATGATCCCATATAATCTATAGGCTACACACAGCATGCCATATAATCTATAGGCTACACACAGCATGCAGATGCCTGGGGATCTCATATAATCTATAGGCTACACACAGCATGCCATATAATCTATAGGCTACACACAGCATGCAGATGCCTGGGGAATTATCCCCTCAGTCTGACCGCATGTCATCCTTTCCCACACATCCCATTGGCTTAACCATGATTCCTGCTCAAGGTCAACCACTGTCGCCCAACACCGTCTGTTCAGCTTTGCCACAGAGGCATTCTGGGAAGGGTTTTCCCGTTCTTTAGCACACTGTCACAAACACACGCTAAGCATTAACATGGAGTGCAAATTCTCCACACTGGCTTGAATAGCGATTCTTCCAGACTGCAGTTGTTCTTCTTGTGACTAACTTAAAGGCACACTATGCAAGATTTTCACCTTTATGAAGCCAATTTGATGGTAAACAAACTTGTAATAGGCAAATCGTAACCTAGCATAGCTATACAGCATAGACGTAGCGAGTCCCTACCGAGAAAACCAGCCATGCAACTTCCAAGAGTGGCGCCCCGCCAAAACTTGTCAGTAGATATAGTTGTTTGGAGATAGTTTTTGTCTGTTGTTAATCCTTCACCTCCACAACAAAAGCATTTGCATTGTGTACAGGGGGGATAAGTCGCGAGAAGTTTGCTATTTACAAAAGCAGAGTAACATATAAATACATTGCGACTCTAGAGGGAGCTCTAAACTCGCCAAAAATACCTAAACCTGCATAGTATACCTTTAAGTTTTATTTTTAAGTTATTCTTGTTATGACTAATTAAAGCGTTATTTTAAGTTGTTCTTGTTATGACTAATTTAAGCGTTATTTTAAGTTGTTCTTGTGTGATTTTAAGTGTTATTTCACGCAGAACACATACAGTAGCATAATTGCTCGCCCACTCTCAGCATGTATAAATACTCATCTGCGCATGGAGGATGCATAGAGAAATGAATCACAGCAGTGTGTGTGTGTGCGTATGTTTGTGTGTGTGTCTGTGTGCCTATGTGTGCACGTGAGAGTGTATGTATGTGTGCATGTGTGTGCGTATGTGTGTGTGTGTCTGTGCACGTGAGAGTGTATGTGTGTGTGTCTGTGTGTGCACGTGAGAGTGTGTGTGTGTGTTTGTGTGTGTGTGTGTGTCTGTGTGTGCACGTGAGAGTGTGTGTGTGTGTGTGTGTGTTTGTGTGTGTGTGTGTTTGTGTGTGTGTGTGTGTGTTTGTGTGTGTGTGTGTGTATATGTGTGTGTTTGTGTGTGTGTGTGTGTGTTTGTGTGTGTGCGTGTGTGTGTTTGTGTGTTTGTGTGTGTGTGTGTTTGTGTGTGTGTGTGTATATGTGTGTGTTTGTGTGTTTGTGTGTGTGTGTGTGTGTTTGTGTTTGTGCGTGTGTGTGTTTGTGTGTGTGTGTGTGTGTGCACTTGCGTGCAACATGGCCACACTGGACTTTTTGACCACTGCAAGAACACTGGGCCAGGATGAGGGGATTCTATTCCAAAATCAGAAAAGAGCATTTCCTTTCCAAATAAAAGCATGTGTGTGTGTGTGTGTGTTTGTGTATGTGTGTGCATGTGTGTGTGTGCATGGGTGTGTGTGTGCGTGTGTGTATGTCTGTGTGTGTGCGTGTGTTTGTGTGCATGGGTGTGTGTATGTGTGTGTGGGTGTGTGCATAGGTGTATGTGTGTGTGTTTGTGTGTGTGAGTGTGTGCATGGGTGTGTGTCTGTGTGTGTGTGTGTGTGTGCGTGCATGTGTGTGTATGTGTATGTGGGGAGGTAGATGAGCAGATGTTCCTGCAGCTCCCCAGCCTCTCTGAGCCAGACCTCTGTATTTGAGGAGCTCACTGCTTGGGGGTCTGGGGACCACTGCTGATCCTGCAACAAACACACACACACACACTCAGACATACACATACACACACACACACACACACTCAGACATACACACACACACACATACACACACACACACACACACACTCAGACATACACATACACACACACACACACACACACTCAGACATACACACACACACACATACACACACACACACACACACACACTCAGACATACACACACACACACATACACACACACACACACACACACTCAGACATACACATACACACACACACACACACACACACTCAGACATACACACACACATCCACACACACATCCACACACTCATCCACACACACACAGAGACGGAGAGGGAGGAGAGAGAAAAAGGAGAAAGAAAGAAAACATGCTGGAGAGAGTGGTAGTGAAAAAGAGTGATGAATGGAGACAGAAGAAGAAGAGAACGGTTGAAGAGAACAGTTCAAGTTCAAGTAGTTTATTGTCATGTACTCATAAAATGAATTATAAGTAATGAAATGATTGTGCTCAATAGAGATAGACAGTGATAAACAGACATGGAGGATAGACGGAGAGATAGAAACAGAGTTGAGGAAGGGAGAGTCTGTGTGTATGTGTGTGTGTGTAGACAGTGATGAACAGACATGGAGGATAGACTGAGAGATAGAAACAGAGTTGAGGGAGGGAGAGTCTGTGTGTGTGTGTGTGTGTGTGTGTGTGTGTGTGTGTGTGTGTAGACAGTGATGAACAGAGACATGGAAAGGGACAGACAGGAGAGACACGGTGAGTGTGTGTACAAACAGAGTTGAGTGTGTGTCTGCTCTATGTGTGTGTATGTATGTATGTAAGTGTGTGTGTGTGTGTGTGTATGTATGTACTGTATGTAAGTGTGTGTGTGTGTGTGTGTGTATGTATGTGTGTGTTTGTGGATGTATGTGTGTGTGCATGTGTCCCGTGTGTGTGCGTTGAGCAGCTGCTTGGCAGTCCTGACAGCTGCTCTCCTCCCCAATGCCAAGCCCCTGCAGATGCACCCTGACACGTACACACACACTCACACACCTCTCACCAAAATACACACATACACCTCTCACAGACACACAGACCTACACACACTCATATGCACACCTCTTTCACACACACACCTCTCTCACCAACACACAGGCCTACACACACACACACCTCTCTCACTGACACACACACACACACCTCTCACCAACACACAGGCCTACACACACACACACCTCTCACTGACACACACACAAACACACACACACTGCCACCATCTCCACCTACACACAGGCCTACACACACACACATCTCTCTCACTGACACACACACAAACACACACACACTGCCACCATCTCTCACTGCAGCTTTATGCCGCCTTCTTTTGAAGCGTGTAGCCTATGAAGCGGTTTTTGAAATATCATGCCCTGTGGATGATTCTACGATGTTTATAGCTAGAACGGTAAGCTTTCCCATTTATATCAGGTTTATATTGTTGGAAATGTCGTTTCACTAGGTTTTTACGTGGGTTAGGCCACGGCACATCCAAATAAGTAGGCCTAGGCTTAACGACCCACCGGCTGTCAGTCTCCATGGATAACATGGGAAAACTCGACCCCCTACCTGGGCCCAAATGCATTTTCATCTTCCTAAAACTGTTTTTCCATGTCTCACCTCCATAAATGATTGTTTAAACACAGATATTTGTGCATTTAATTAAAATACATGGAGTTACAGACTGGTTGGGACGATTGAAGATTGAACATAGCCTAGGCCTAGCTTGTTTTGCTTTCCATGTAAACAAGCATGCGATATGAAACTCTGGGATTGTGGAGAACTAAATGGTCTACTGCAACCTTTTATGTACCCTGGACCGGTTTGATTCCTATTTTTTTTTCACAGACCGGCGGGGGGGGGGGGGGGGGGGGGGGTTGGGTTGGGGGTTCAGGGGTTCCATGTTCCATATGTGTTGTGCATGCATTACTTGAAAAGAACTAGCTCCAGTTATGTATGAACAGTGAAGGTAACGATCTCTTGTGAAAAACGTGAACTTGAAGAAGTGAAAATTGAACAATATGAACTATGAATATTGAACAACTTGAAGCTACATCTATAAGTGTGAACATGCTTAACAAAATATGGGAACAAAACATGGGAACTAAACGTGCATTACGAATATAATCAGTGGGAGCCCTGCTTGTTTCCCTGCAACAAGAAGCTTCCATCTGGGGGTGATGGAAGACAGTGACACCCTCAGTGTGTTTGAAATGTCCAGTCGATTGCGCAATTTGGTCTTAGTTGCAGTCATTGCCGAAAACCCGGCCTCGCATACCGGTAGATACGTGGTGGGAAACGTTTTTAGCGCTTTTACGGCTATCTCTGGATATTCTGCTTTGGTTTTGATCCAAAAACCCGCCAGAGAGGTTTCCTTATACACACTCTTAAGCAATTTCGATCAACTGCTCTTCCTCCTGCGCTGACAAGTTAGGACTATTCGGGATATTGACAAATGGGTTGCGGACCCACTCATTGGTTTGCCGTGGATCTTTGGAGGATGGAAAGTAACGCTCAAACTCATTTGAAAGCGCAACAAGGTGATCGCGCACCAGCTGCGAGAGAAAGGGCCCTGCCTCAGTCTCTCCCAAAACCCACTACTGTTTGGAACATATCAAATACACGGTCCACTCGTCGTCCCCACAAATCAAGCTTGGCTTTAAATGCAGCGACTTTATCTGCCAGTTTAAAGACAGTCGTCATTCTCCCCTGGAGTGACAGGTTCAGGTCATTAAGCAACCCGAATATGTCACACAGGTAAGCGAGTTTTGACACCCAGTCCTCATCACTAAAATGTGCAGCTAACGGTGACTTTTTTTCTGTAAGAAATCTCTGCAGCGGCTCTCGCAACTCAAACACTCTGGCCAGTACACCAGTGACCTGCTAAAGATGCTTGCTTTTTGTTGTTGCGCATTCTAGCAGTTTAGTTAACTTCGTGTGACACTACCGTTCGCCAAGAACTGATCAAGTGAAGTGAGCTGACCTGAGGCTGCGCAGCGCTGAAGGCAATATGTAAGTGTTGAAGGCGGGACAGACAGACGTAAGAAAATAGACCTTGCAAAATGCAAACATGCGTGCAATCAAACAACTGCATATAGGCCTATGCCATGTAAAAACGTGACATTATTGCGAATTAAATTTAGTTTAGTTTGCATGCATTTTATTTTAAACTCATGTCGTAGGCTACGGCCCGGTTAGGAATGTCCTGCGGCCCGGTACCGGGCCACGGCCCGGTGGTTGGGGACCGCTGGTCTACTGAATAAGCATGAAGTCGAACCTTTAAATGAAAAATACTCATTAGGCTAACAATCAAAAAATAACCTCTAATGAAGTTTACTTTTGCGCATCAAAACTCGTTTATCGCCTGTAACTCTGTGATACAATGATATAGCAGGAAGATATTTGGCTGATAGATGGATGTTAACATGCTCTTGACCAAAGGATGTTTGTCTATCATCATTAGCCTACACTCGGAGAAAACTGGAATGTTTCATTCGTCCCGTGTTTCAATCGTCCCAGCTCTCCTATACTCTTGAATGCCTTCCACTGTAGCCTACGGGGAGGGGTTATGAACAAGGTAGGCTATGTAGCCTACTGTATATATCGCGGAAAGCCAATTGGGCAAGCCTGGGTCAGATCATAAGGGACAAAATAAATCTGGGGGTAACAAATAAGGATCGGAGCCTAAAATTGAAATTTTCTCCACATATCTCTCTCTCTCTCACACACATTCAAATGTGCAGTGTGGGCGGCCATACTGGGCGAGATCGGTCGTAAATATGGCGGCGTTCTATTTGATAGTGACGTAGATGGCACCTATGAATAGACCCTTTCAAGAGAGTTCCATTATCAGCATCATAGTTGGCCCCACAAGGCTTCCGTTTTAACATTCCATATGTTATCTTAATGCAGAGGAAGTAGATTGGGAACCAAATAGAACGTTCAAGCATTGTTTTTGTTTTGATTGTTGAAAGGGTCTATAGGTGCTGTCTCCATGGGTGCTGTCTCCATTGGTGGTGTCTCCATGGGTGCCTTGTCTATGGGTCCTGTCTTCCTGGGTGCCGTCTCTGTGGGTGCTGTCTCCATGGGTGCTTTCTCTATGACCGCCACAATCAGGCTGTTCAGTCTCTATGGGTGCTGTCTCTATGGGTCCTGTCTCCATGGGTGCTGTCTCCATGGGTGCTGTCTCTATTGGTGCCTCCATCAGGCTGTTCTGTCTCCATGGGTCCTGTCTCCATGGATGCTGTCTCTATGGGTCCTGTCTCCATGGGTGCTGTCTCTATGGCTGCCTCCATCCAGGGGATCCTTCACTTCCACCACCTCCAGTCCTCCGTCATCATCTTCACCTCGACAGACAGCCAGTCCTCTAACATCTCCTCCACTTGCAGATAGCCAGCCTCCTTTGTCCTTGTGTTACTGTGTTTGTGTGTGTGTGTGTATAGACAGTATAGAGAGAGGGATAGAAAAAGAGAGGGATAGAGAGATAGAGAGAGGGACAGAGAAAGAGTGATAGAAAGAGGGATGGACAGAGAGAGGGGAAAATGAGGGGGCGATGGAGAGAGAGAGTAGGAGTGATGGTTCTATTATTCTGTTTTCGAGGGCAGACTGGTGATGTGGATGTTGTGTGTGTATGTGTGTGTGTTGGGAGGGTGAACTCACACTGAAGTCAATCACCAGCTGACCTGCCTGTCTGGCACTCTGACTGCTAGAGACAGGAGGTGATTTGTCTGCCCGCCCCTCCTGCCAATGATCCGTGAGCGGCTGACCTCTCCTGACCTGCTCCAGCCAATCCCGGCCTCCGACTCACTTCCTGAAGCGTGTCGCCCGGGAAACGAGATTACTATCATCCATCTGTGCCGGCTGTCACATCTGTGTGTGTCGGACCCTCGCAACGCTCAAACCATCCACCTCTCTAAAAGCCTGCGTTAGGTGTGTGTCCTTTGTGTCTTTGTGTGTGCATGTATCTGAGTGGGTGTGTGTCTTTGTGTGTGCATGTATCTGAGTGGGTGTGTGTCTTTGTGTGTGCATGTATCTGAGTGGGTGTGTGTCTTTGTGTGTGCATGTATCTGAGTGGGTGTGTGTGTTTGTGTGTGCATGTATCTGAGTGGGTGTGTGTCTTTGTGTGTGCATGTATCTGAGTGGGTGTGTGTGTTTGTGTGTGCATGTATCTGAGTGGGTGTGTGTGTTTGTGTGTGCATGTATCTGAGTGGGTGTGTGTGTGTGTCTGCGTGTGTTGTGTGTTTCCTACATGGTGGGTGTCCCTGGACATCCCTGATAGAGACTGGTGGCTTCAGCTCATTTCACACCTGGGTTAGATGTGTGCGCGTGTGTATGTGTGCCAGTGCTTGTGTGTGTGTGTGGGGGGGGTGCGTGCGTGTATGTGTGCGGTGTGGTGTGTGTGTGGGTGCGTGCGTGTGTGTGCGTGTCTGCGTGTGTGTGCCAGTGTGTGTGTGGGGGGGGATGCGTGCGTGTATGTGTGCGGTGTGGTGTGTGTGTGTGGGTGTGTGTGTGTGTGTTGTGTGTGTCTGACACGTGAGTTTGAGGGGTCTCCTGAAAGGAGTCAGTTGATGGATCTCTGAGAGATGGATCATGTGTGTGTGTGTGTGTGTGTGTGTCAGACCACTTCTGTGAGGAGTGTGTGGATCTGTTGAAGGAAATAAATAAACTGGTTGTTAATGTGCACACTCTTGACACATTGTAGCCCCAATGGTATGTGTGTATCTGTCAAGTCAACATGAATCAAATCCATTATGTCAACCACCACGCACACTTACACACACACACGTACACACACGTACACACATGCACTTACACATGAACACATATACACACACAGACACACACGTACAGTATACACATGCACTTACACATACACACACTCACACGCATACACACACCTACACAGACACAAAAGAAAACATATTGATATGGTATTCTGTAAACATGTTTATGTTTATGTTCTCCCCATTGAGACAGGAAGTAATGAAGGCCTTGACGACATTGACTAGTATAACTACAACACACACATAGCCACACAGTACACTCAGTGTGTGTTTGTGAGTGTGTGTGTGTGTGTCTGTGTGTGTGACTGATGGGTCAATACTACTCCTTTCCCCATCACTCAAGGCCTGAGGAAGTGTGTGAAACCCGTGGGAAATATACACACTCACCAGGGAAACCTTACACACACACACACACCATGATGAGGCAGGCTTCAGCCCGTTAGCGTTGTGCACAGATCGCCTGAGGGAACGTAGCTAATATGTTTATAAGCATGATTGACAGCCCCCCTCACTCTCTCACACACACACACAGTGTGCATATTGCTGCCTCTGGTTATCAGTAGTTGCTGCAGTTACACGCAGATATTAGATTCAACTTTATTGTCATTGTGCAGAGTACAAGTACAAAGACAACAAAATGCAGTTATAAACAACATGATGATAAAGTCAGCGAGCTGTATAGCACATGCACATTTAACCACATACATTCTCCTGCGCTGCACACGTTTAATAACACTGTTATAAACATTTAATAAAACATGTCTTAATAAACATGCATACTACTGCACTTCACATTTGTAATAACACTGTTATAAACCTGTAGTAAAACATGTAACAATAAACGCAAACCACAAACATGAAGCATGAAGTACACATTGATACCACAGCCAGAGAATACCTATAATATCATAATTGTCTGAATATGAATTGATTATAGAGCTGTGGAAACCTCTTATACCCCCCTCCATGCCTCCCATACCCACTCCTGTATCCATCTTTACCCCCCCATGCCCCTCTCCATATCCCGATGTCACTCCCCCTCTCCATGCCTCCATCACTCCTCCTGTGCCCATCTATATGCCCCCTCCTGTGCCCATCTCCATACCCCCTCCTGTGCCCATCTATATGCCCCCCTCCCATGCCCATCTCCATACCCCCTCCTATGCCCCCTCCCATGCCCATCTCCATACCCCCTCCTATGCCCCCTCCCATGCCCATCTCCATACCCCCTCCTGTGCCCATCTCCATACCCCCTCCTATGCCCATCTCTCTGCTCAACTGGGCCCACTGGACTCACTGTATATCCGCCCCTGAGAGTGGAGTGAATGTGGCCCTCATGGTTCTACCAAATAAAGTGCTGTGTGTGTGTGTGTGGGGAGACAGACAGGAGTCAGCCCACTCAGCACTCAGTCTCTCTCTCTATTTCTCTTTCTCTCTATCTCTCTCACTACCTTTCTTCTTTTCCCCTATCTGTCATTTGATTTTGATTTTCTCTCAGCTCTCATGAGAACTTCTCTCTCTCTCTTTCTCTCATGCTCACTCTCTCTCAGCTCTCATGAGAACTTCTCTCTCTCTCTTTCTCTCATGCTCACTCTCTCTCAGCTCTCATGAGAACTTCTCTCTCTCTCTCTTTCTCTCTCACTCTCTGTTGTGTTTCTCCTCAGCAGAGTTTTTGTAAAAGCCATCAGTCTTCACAAAAGCTGTGGACCCGGTGTCCTGGATAGAGCTTTTCATACTGGGCTAAACATCCCGCCATCCTGCGTCATTCACACGCACATGCATAGACACACACACACACAAAATCTCACTCACTTACAAAGAAAGTACACACATAAAGACACACACAAACTCTCTTACATACATACACACACACACAAACACAAATACACACACTCTCTTACACACACACACACATTTACATACACACAAACACAAACGCACACACACACAGTGCTGCGGGAAAGTTAAGACTGTCAGCATCTCTTAGACAGCCTGCTTTCCCGGGGGTTTCAAATCCAAAGTCCAGATTTATACAGACAGTACCTTCTGGAAGTTTCCTGTTCGTCGCCATCTTGAATTTAGTCACGATAAGTCGAGCAACGTTTCCAGCAACTGGAATCCATGCATTTCCACAGAATTATTTTTGGAATCTGATCCTTTATCATACCTGTTCATTTGTACTCGTCGCTTGACTTATCGTGACTAAATTCAAGATGGTGGCGAACGTAAACTTCCTGAAGGGACTGTCTGTATAAATCGTCTTGTAAATAAACTCGGAAGTCTACCAATGAAGTGTGGAGCTACTTTGAGCCTCGTAAATGGTGTAAAACAGTGATTTATTTGCATGGCTAGGCCGATGCCCAAGGCACCCCCATCGAAAACCTGTTGGTATCGGCTAACTAGCGCCAGATTTCGGAGTGCAGGGGACAAGCCGAGATGAGCTATGAGACAAAAGTTCACGCTCGGTATCATGTTTCAACACACTTTAGGTCAATATCACACCGAACTTCTCCTTTAATACATCCATGTGCCTTCGCAGAGCATCCCATAATAACCACTTTCTCTCACCATGTGCCTTCCCAGAGCATCCTATAATAACCCCTTTCTCTCTCACCCTACAGCCTTCCCAAAGCATTCAATAATTAGTCTTCTCTCTCACCCAAATACCTTCCCAGAGCATCCCATAAGTCTTCTCCCTCACCCAAATACCTTCATAGAGCATCCCATAATAAGTCTTCTCTCTCATCCAAATACCTTCATAGAGCATCCCATAATAAGTCTTCTCTCTCACCCATATACATTCCTATAGCATCCCATAATAACCCCCCTCTCTCTCACCCATACCTTCCCACTTCCCAGAGCATCCCATAATAACCCCCCTCTCTCTCACCCATATACCTTCCCACTTCCCAGAGCATCCCATAATAACCCCCCTCTCTCTCACCCATATACCTTCCCACTTCCCAGAGCATCCCATAATAACGCCCCTCTCTCTCACCCATATACCTTCCAAAAGCATAAGTCCTCATGTCCCCCATGTCTCCCTCTTTTTCTATCCTTTCTGATGTTCTCTTTTCTTCTCTCTCTTCTTTCTATATATGTTATTTCGCTACGGTCAGTAAAATACACAAACTCCAATCATCCGGCAAACAGGATTTATAGAAACAGAACCAAAGTTTGGAGTTCACAAAGCCCCTACACCAATGTGTGTGTAAGTGTATGTCTTTGTCCGTGTGTCTCTGTCCATGTGTGTGAGAGAGTGTGTGTGTGTCTGTCTGTCCGTGTGTTTATGTATGTGTGTGTGTGTAGGTGTATATCTGTGTTTCTGCCCATTTGTGTGTGTGTGTGTCAGGACTCTAGAGTTCCTGCTGTGTTATAGCCATGGTTCCCAGCAGGCCACTGGCATCAGTAAGCTGCTGTGAGTCGTGCACTGGGGTTGACCCTGGCTGGTCCCAGGGGGTGGCACGCTGGCATTGCGGCTAAATGGCACCAAGAGAGGGTATCACTGCATGGGTAACAGCTACACACCAGGGGAGAGGGCATCATTGCACTGCTGGGCACTAACCTGAGGTTGACCCTGGCCGGTCACGGGGGTTGGACAGGCTGTCATGGCAACTACACACCAGGAGAGATGACATCACGGTGGACACCAACCTGAGGTTGACCCTGGGAGATGAGCAGAGAACTAGTGTAGGAAGTAACTAGCATTGGAGGGAACCAGCATAGGAGATAACTAGCATGTGGAGATAACTAGCATAGGAAATAACTTGCATAGGAAGTAACTAGAAATGCAATTCCGAGGAATTACACGAGGGGATGCAGTCTGCTGGTTAGGGTGTTGGTGGGTCTGTTGGTAGGGTAATTGTAGATAGTTTAAAAGTTGTTGATAGACAGCTAGTTTAATAGATAGATAGTTTAATGATAGTTTAAAAGTAGACCGTTTAAAAGTTGAATGTAAAACGTTTAGTAGTTTAATGGGTTACATTGTTTTACATTGGATTATTGTAGTGAGGACTTTTATTTTGAAACAGTTTTGGGCAGAGGAAACAGTTGAATAGGATGTGTAGTCTTAATTGACCCAGATTGTATGCTTAAAGCCTGAGGCTGCAGGTGGCCTGAACACCTGCCATAGGATTCTAATTGCTTAATGGCCGTATTATGATGTCATAATCGGCAATGTTAAGTCCATGGGGAATTTTAAAAAGTATAAAAGTTTCAAAGTTGAAAAGACATAGCAACCCGATCTGTTTGAAGACCTACGTTACAAAGTTTGAATGAAGTTTCTAAGTTAAACTGTTCAAGAGAAATTGCGTCTAGAAAAAGTGGTAAGCGGAATAATAATAACTAGATGTACCGCAGAGCGGTACAAAATATGACCGCCGCCCAGTCCAGCACATTTTTTCCACAAAAAGAAATCACGCTGAAAGGCCTATATGATTCTAACTGTCTCACTAAATTGCATTATCCACACTCAATTCTCACTGGTATCTGCTAGACAACAAGTACCAAAACATGATTAGTTCATAGATTTCACATGTAAAATTCATTTTATACAACCCCACCTCCATCTTGCCTGTTCATAATTATGAGAAATTCTTGATTGTTTGTGTTATGTTTATGTTATGTGTGTGGGTGTGTGTGTGTGTGTGCGTGCTTGTGTGTGTGCCTGCGTATGTGCCTGTGCATGGAAGCGTACATATGTCTACTGTGTGAGTATGTGTCATACGCAGTGCCGGTCCAAGCCTTTTGGGGGCCCTAAGCAGAATTTGATTTGGGGGCCCCCTCCCACAACGCAGTCACCTGTGCTTGGTGATAATTGACAACTTCACACTATAATGTCATATTATAAATTAATACAGTGAGGTTATGTATTAATACAGCGACTGATTATGAACTACTGTCCCCAGATGCATAAGGACCCTCTCCCCCTACCCTCTTTGTGCAAATGTGGGTACAAACGGGTGTGTGTGTGTGTGGGGGTGGGGGGGGGGGGTTAGATGTGATTTCCTGTATTCTGGTGCATTTTTGGGATGGTCAGCTGGAGAAGGGCAGTACCTAAATTTGTTCAGATTCATAGCCTTTTGCTTTTTGACTTATTGGTAGTGAATTCACACAACTACTTGGGGTTCAGGGTCCCTTGACCTCTTGGGCTCGGTAGGCTCATTCAGTAATCCATCCTTGCTCACATGCCAAAAATGTTTTGGGGCTCCAATCTAGACTTCTGGCCCCATGTGCTTGGTAAACCAATGTATTAATATAGTTGTTATTTACACCAACCCTGTCACCTTTTAATCTTAGAGGGTACTAAAATCACAGATTTATTTGAAACATTCATATTCAAAGTGAAGCACTAAGGGTGGTTTACTGAAGTTGAATTGACAAATAACAAAATACAACAGCATTTGTATTTGTTGTAAACAAGTACATCAGTTTAATGACTTGTTTTTCAACAGATTTGCTGAACAAATCCGCAAATGTGCATTAAATGAGCAATTTTCAACTACAAAATAAAAACAAAATAGACAAACATTAATAATCAAAAATAAAATGTCCCAAAAAATAGATAATTATTCCTACTTCGTTCCTGGTTTTTAGGCATCTGCAACTCTGCAGTGGACGAATCTGCAATGATTAAATAAATACATAAATAAATAAAAAAAAATGATGTTAAATGTGTCGTGTCATATTAACAGGCTATGTAACCATTTGCCATCAAGAAAACCTCACCTTCTGGTAGGTAGAGTTAGGTAGAGGTAGAGATGTGCTCCAAAGGACTTCAACAGTGTCTCTGAAAAAAAAAAAATATTGCATAAGTGCATAGTTGATCGAGCAGAATGAGTTTATTTTGCTATCATTACTTACACTCAAATAACAAGCAATTCCACATGTAACAATTCATATTCTATTGGCAAATGAGGCATAATCAAAAGAGTATACTTAATTGCAGTATGGTGAACGCTTAACATGGTGATCTACTGCAGCCTAAATATTAGGGTAGCACCGCTACATCACTTGCCACTATCTTAATCAAATGTAAATGTATTTTCATCACAGAAGTCTCCCCACCCAACATGGTATATTTTCTCAAACACTACCATCTCTCTCCAAAGATCTTAGAGCAGAGCGGACGTACTGTTCCATCTTTGCCTATGAAGCTGGAACGTTACCGATGCCCAGAGTCGCGCTAGTCAGTGGGTTGGGTTGGGACTGGGAGCCTGGGCTTAGTCTGTTGTTGCTATCAGACTTACCACTATGTCACATATTATAGAGCAGTAATAAACTATCAACACTTTCAGGTGCGAAATCAGAAACAATCCCTCTGTGGTAAATTTGCCTTCAGCTACGTTTTCATGTAGCTACTGTAGTGCTAATGTCCACTTCAGTCAGCTAGCTAACTTTAATTTACGACATAATAAGCCCACCTAGAGCTAGGGTGCATGCTTGATTGAACATCCAAAACAATCCCAATATCCTTGACATCTGAAATACATCTAGATAAATATATATTAATGGGAGACATTTCTCTGTTGATGGCGGAGATTTAGCTCTGGTGATGGCTTATATTAGATCATGACAGCTAGCTAGCTACCTCAAGCACAAAACATACTGTAAATAATCATGCAAAACATACCTGTATCTTGCTCGTTTTTCTCCTCCTCTGTCATTTTCTTCGTTCTGTTTTCGGCACCAGAGGGATACGTCCTTTTTTGTGACTTGTCTGAACATTACCGTCTCTTCCGATTGTTGAACTTGATGCAGTGTCTGCACGAATTGTATATGCACCCGAGGTGTCTACTTTATGCGCGTGACTCAAAGGCTGGCAGACACAGTAGCAGTAGGCAGGCATATTAATCATGAAATCATAATTTTCTTGATTTGAATGATAATTGTTTCATTTATTCATTCATTGATGTCACTTGTTTACGTTATTTATTATGTAAAAAAAAAAAAAAAGAAACTCGATTGGGGGCCCCCTGGTGGCCAGGAGGCCCCAAGCAGCCGCTTAGTTCGCTTATGCCTCGGGCCGGCCCTGGTCATACGTATGATTACTGTGAATGTGTGTGTGTGTGTGTGTGTATCTGTTTGTGCACATGTGTGCACATGAACTGGGTTAACATGACCCCTGGAGGCAAATATACGGAAAAAATGGTCATCCTAGGTCCTACAGTTCTCAAGATATTCACAGAGAACTGTGTCTGGCCTACCCTCCTTTCGGGGGGTCCAGTCCAGCGGGGGGGCTACAGATCAAAACGAAAAATGACAGTTCCATGCTATCCATGTGGGGGTACATGCCCACCAAGTTTTGTGTACCCCGGTCTTTCAGTGTCCCGGGAATCCTTGTTGGTGTACGTCACTAAATGTACACATAAATTGTTTTATTGTAAGGCCCCCCATGAACGAAAGTACACAAAACTTGGCATGCATTCGGAGGGTGTCATAATGATCCTACACTTTCAATTTCGTGCAGTTTTGACCATGTCAGCCAGAGATATTGTGATGAAAACACCTAATTTTTTGCTTTTTAATTTTTAACTAGGTGGCGCTATACATGAAATAAGTGGTAATGGGATGGGTTGACATGGCCCCTTGAGATCAACATACAAAAAAAAGGTGGACCTCCTAGGCCCTACGGTTCTCGAGATATTCACAGAAAACTGTCTCCGGCCACCTACAGGCCAGTTGGTGTATAGTAACATAAATGAATTTATTGTGTGGCCCCCCATGAACGGAATTCCACGAAACTTGGCGTGCATTCAGAGGGTGTCATAATGATCCTACACTTCCAATTTCGTGCAGTTTTGACTATGTTAGGTCACAGATACCTGCGATTACAACACCTCATTTTTACTTTTTTGTGTTTAACTAGGTGGCGCTATACATGAAATGAGTGGTTATGGAATGGGTTGACATGGCCCCTTGAGATCAACATACAAAAAAAAAATGGTCCTCCTAAACCTTACGGTTCTTGAGATATTCACAGAAAACTGTGTCTGCCCTTTCGGGGGGTGCAGTCCAGCGGGGGGGCTACAGATCAAAACGAAAAACGATGGTTCCATGCTATCCATATGGGGTTACATGCCCACCAAGTTTCGTCTACCCCGGTCTTTCAGTGTCCCGGGAATCATTGACAGAAATTTGGACATGCGAAAAAGAAAAAAAAAAAAAAAAAAAAAAAAAAAATAATCTGACTAAACCTATATGACCGCCGCTTCGCTGCGCGGCGGTCATAATAACCATAACCAAAACTTGCATGTGACACTTGCATTTAATACGGTTCGTCAGGTATCATGGAGTGAAATGCACATACAGGTTTGTACAGTATGTGTATGCCTATCTGACTGTGTGTGTGTGTTGAAGGGGTGCATATGGAAGTATGTGTGTCTGATGGGTTGTAGCAGCTGCACTATTTTATGATGTGTAGAGCCAGGCCAGATGTGTGTTTGTGTGTGTTTATTAGTACATGTGTGTGTGTATTTGCCTGTGTATGTGTGTGTCTGTAAATATGTCTGTAGGATGGCGGCAGCTGCACTGGTGCATGTGTGTGAGAGGTCACACCAGCTGTGTGTGTGTGTGTGTCTGAGTGTGTGTGAGGCAGCAGCGTCTGGTGGCTCTCATCCCGTCTGATCCCTGTCTGGAGGCTCCAGAGCAGCGCTAAAGAGCCGGTGAGAACCTTAAAGGAGCAGCCAACTGTTCCAGACACTCACGATCACACGCTCCTCAGGTGCGGGGTGAAATCACACACTCCTCAGGTGCGGGGTGAAATCACACACTCCTCAGGTGCGGGGTGAAATCACACGCTCCTCAGGTGCGGGGTGAAATCGCTCGTGTCAGCAGTGCACTCCTAGTTCCACTGCCTGCACCTCCTCCACACTGCCTGCACCTCCCCCACCTCCCCCCACACTGCCTGTACCTCCCCCCACACTGCCTGCTCCTCAGGTGCGGGGTGAAATCGCCCGTGTCAGCAGTGCACTCCTAGTTCCACTGCCTGCACCTCCTCCACACTGCCTGCACCTCCCCCACCTCCCCCCACACTGCCTGTACCTCCCCCCACACTGCCTGCACCTCCCCCACCTCCCCCCACCCTGCTGCACCTCCCCCACCTCCCCCCACACTGCCTGCACCTCCCCCACCTCCCCCCACCCTGCTGCACCTCCCCCCACACAGCCTGCACCTCCCACACCTCCTGTTGACGGCAGGCATCAGGCTCCGCTCGGCGAGCGATTCAGCTGCCGTCCGCGCCGTCGGCCGAAAGGGGCTCGGACGGACGGGTCGGCTGATTACACAGCAATGTGAGACAGCAGAGAGAAACGAGGGAGGACAGAGAGAAAGAGAGAGATAGAGAGAGAGAGAAAACAAGCTAGCGGAGATGAGTTAAGCTGAGCGGAGCCCGCTGTCTCGCATTGTTCCCCGTAAACAAGCAGCTGCTGTCCTATATTTGCTAATGATATGCATGGGGGTGAATTAGCATAGAAACAATATGCTCAGCAGTGCTGAAGGAGAGAGAAGGAGAGACAGAGAGAGAAAAAGAGAGAGAGAGAGAGATCTTATAATCCTTCAGCAGGAGAGCAGGCAGATACAGTTTAGCATCACACTACATCAAACTGCACTGCTGATATACTCCCCTCACACCTGTGTGTGTGTGTGTGTTGAGATATGCACGGCTCT
Source organism: Alosa pseudoharengus (assembly GCF_046254945.1). Classification (NCBI taxonomy): domain Eukaryota; kingdom Metazoa; phylum Chordata; class Actinopteri; order Clupeiformes; family Clupeidae; genus Alosa; species Alosa pseudoharengus. Next base: position 37,122,369 of record NW_027468576.1, on the reverse strand, counting down.
TTTTAGCGGACTGGTCAAGCTTCATCAGGTGTGTGTGCTCTGGGGCAGGATAGGCACTAGAGCGGAGGATGATGTGCACGCACACAGACACACACACACACACAAACTGACAGCAAAATGCCCGTGCCTGGCCACAGCAGATGCCCCGATGCCCCCGTCAGTGGAGGGCAGAGGTGATGTGGCCTGACGGCTGGGCCTTGGCGCTGCCCGCTGGTGACGGCTTGACCTTGGCGCTGCCCACCAGTGCCCTACCTGCCGTGCCCTTCTGCTGCCCTCATGAGCCGGCCGCAATGTTTATCGTCAGACGGGTGCGTGCGTGTGTGTGTGTGTGTGTACTCTTGCTTCCCGGCCTTAAAGCCCCTGTTCCTGGCGCGGGTTGGCACTGACCTGACAGACAGGGTGGCAGATCGGCCTGCGGGCACACACATACACAAGCACACACACTTGTACGCAGACACACGCACCCACACACACTTTAACGCAGACAAAAACACACACACACACATACGCAGACATACACACATACGCAGACACCCACACACATACGCAGACATACACACACACATACGCAGACACACACACACACACACACATACAGACACACACACACACACAAACGCAGACACACATAGTTAGAGGAGACGTAGAGGAGGGGAATGAGGCTCATTTGTGCCTCTGTGCGTCCACGGCGAGTCAAAAGGCCATTTCTGTCTCAAATTAAACTCTTTTGTAAATCCCTTTATCTCTGGAGTGGACCGCAGAGCTGCTCATTTCTGCGCTCAGTGAACGTCCTCCGGCCAGCTACACACACACACACACACACACACACACACAGACTCTTCAGCGCTACAGTGTTGCCCCCTGTGCCGAGTGCTATAGGAGTGGCGAGGGAGGGGGGGGCAGTTTTACATAGAGGGGGCCAGTAGGGGGCAATAGAACAGACAAGGGGCCAGGCATTGATTGGTCAAAGAGGCGTCTGGGGCGTCTCACTGGAGGAAGACCACCGCGCTCGGGCTGCTGCCGAACCTCTTTGAGCTCAATTACCCTTCACATACTCAAGTCCGAAACACACACACACACACACACACAAACGTGCACAAACACACACACACACACACACACAGACAAAGCTCAGTCCAAAATGTCAAATGTGGCAACAATGAGGGAACACTGACTGGATGGTTCCACTGAAACTAGAACATCCTCTAAGCTTGAGCTTTTATTAACAACATAATATCATTTTGGAATCTTCAAGAAGATGAGAGGAAAGGGCAGGAGAAGAGGATGAGAGGAGAAGAAAAGAGGGGAGAAGAGAGGAGGATAAAGGGCAAGAGAAGAGGAGGAGAGGAAAGGAAAAGATGAGAGAAGAGGAGGAGAGGAGAAGAGGATGAGAGGAGGATAAAGGGCAAGAGAAGAGGATGATGGGAGGAGAGGAGAATAGGAGGATAAAGGGCAAGAGAGGAGGATAAAGGGCAAGAGAGGAGGAGAGAGGAGGATAAAGGGCAAGAGAGGAGGATAAAGGGCAAGAGAAGAGGAGGAGAGGAGTCTACAGGTGCTCATGAAATCACAGGTGTCCTTCCTGCCGCTACCCTTGTTGTGGCTACTCTGGGTCTGCACTGCAACTCTATATATTATTTAACCGCTATAGACAAATATAGAGCTGACAGGCAGCACAGAGAAATGACACTCCAGCACTGTGTGTGTGTGTGTGTGTGTGTCCTCTTCCTAAAATAGAGATGCCAACTCTCCAGTTCCTGTGGTCATCAGGAGTCAGGAGCCTGCAGCACAGAGGGGATGTTTCTGTTTTAGTCCCACAGACACCCCAAACGATGATGGAGCTCACAGCTTGGAGAGCTGACACCCTCCACACACACACACACACACACATGAACACACATACACAAAACAAAGAGACACATATACAGTACACACACACACACACACTCACGTATAAACACACACATGCACGTGAACACACATACACAAAACAAAGAGACACACACACACACACACACACATCCACACAGCAGTGAGCATCTGCTGCCGGTCTCTCTGTCCAATGACCTCCACACTGGTGCACCCAGGGCGCCACCGGGGCGTGACACAGGAAGCACTTCATCTTCGGCGTGTCACTCAGTGCTGACAGCTTCCTGCCGGAGCTTAGTGCAGAGGACACACACTCTCACACTCTTTCACACTCTGTCTCTCTCTCTCTCTCACACACACACTCACTCCCAAAGGCGAGGGCAGCCATGGGCTAAATCTGAGGCCGTCCAACACAGCAATTTTTCCCCTTCTCTGCTCTCTGGGTTCAGTCCTCAGCATAGAAACACACACACACACACACACAACTCTGCTCTGCTTTTTGGCTTCAGTCCTCAGCATGGAAGCACACACACACACACAAACACATGAACTCACATACTGTAGCTGACATTCGCTCAGCGACCTTCAGATATTTGATGATGTAAGGGCACCCAATACATGGTGGAAAACTGAACCCAGTACATGAAGATACCATCGAGCCAATCAAGGAGTCTGCAGTCAAACAGGCATCTTATCCCAGTAGAACACAGCCTCTGTCTGAAAGTTTCCCCCCACACACAAACACATACACACTCCATCTGACAGTACAGCTTTTTTTTTAAATCTGAATTTCTTTATCATGTAAATCAGCATAGATGAGAGGCATATCAGATGCCAGTGTGGTGTGTGTGTGTGTGTGTGTGTGTGTGTGGGGGGGGGGGGTGATACAGAGGTGGGATAGAAAGGGAGGGAGGGAGGGAGAGAGAGATGTCTCCTGGGAGAGGTAGAGTGGACACTGTGTAGAGCACCTGCAATTGAGCTGAATGAGAAAATCGATATTCGCCTTTTTCTATATTAATTACAGGGCACAGACACTGAGGGGGGTGTGTGTGTGTGTGTGTGGAGTGGTCAGGGTGCTCTGCTGAAGCGTGTAGCACACCACACCTCAATCTGCACCTTAAACGCCCAGCTCATTATAGCCACTGCTGGCCGATCAATGAGCAGGGCAGCGAGAGAAAGAGATCTCACACACACACACACACTCCACAGGCACGGGAAAAAGCAAGGGACGCCTCAGTGGGGTCAAGAGGGATGGAGTCCGTTAAGACAGCCACACGGCATCATGGGATTGACAACTTGACGGCTATACCTGAAATATCTCCATTAGCACCACAATACACCTGCAGGTAATCACCTAGCACTGGCCTCATTACACACACACACACACACACACACACACACAGAAAGACACACACATACTGTATACACACACACACAGAAAGACACATACACACACACACACATACAGAGAGAGAGAGACACACACACGCACGCACGCACGCACGCACACACACACACATCACAGACACGTATAAACACACACACATACACAGAGAGAGACACACACACAAACAGAGAGAGAGAAACACACACACACACAGAAAGACACACACACACACAAACAAAAAGAGAGAGAGAGACACACACACATACACACACACACACAAACAGAGAGAGAGAGACACACACACACACACACACACACACACACACACCTGAAATGTCTCTATTACCAGTGCAATATGGCCATGCGTAATCACCCTGTGCTGGACCCGCCGCACGTGAAAGGGCAGAGAGGAGATTGCGCTCGAGTCCTTGACCTTTCTAGAAAGATTTTCTGCTAGACATCAGACAGGAAATCCCTTGGGATCTGGGGGGGGGGGGGGGGCGTGTTATGTTCATCCAAATCTGAGCTGTTTGACTGCAATGAGATCATAAGACTTCCTCTTACTCTGCGATGAGATCATCAGACTTCCTCTTACTCTGCAGGAAGTGAGGTGCAGAGAGAAAGTCTGATGATTGGGAGTTTTCCCACGCAGCGCAGCGCAGCACTGATGTGTGTGAGTGTGAGTGTGTGAGTGTGTGTGCAGCTCCTCATGAATGTGCAATGGGACGGTTTCTACTTTTAGCCGCGCGGCGCGGAGTGGAGCAGCGTGGAGCGCTGCTCGTCTCCTCTCGTCTCTTCGGGAGCGCCGTCTTCCCCGCTCTCCGTCTGAGGAGTCCTGGAAGTGCTGTCACCACTAAGAGCAGCGAGAGCATCGGCTGCCCCAGATGTGTCTCCTCCAATCCCGCAAACGATCACTCCGCCGGGACGGCGCGACAACACCGCTGCCACGCTCGCCGCTAAAGACACGCTAAACACCAGCAAATGGCCATCGCACAGGCCCCGGACGCTCGGAGGGCCCCGGACGCTCGGAGGGCTAGGACGCGGCTGCCTGACCGGTGGACGATTCGCACGGTACCTTCGCAGGGCAGGGTCAGGGTCAGGGGCCCAGTGGGGGAACAGGAAGTCCACAGCTCCATCTTCCTGTCAGGCCTGTGCATCGCCGCTCCGTCAGACGCTCCCGGCTGCACCCGTCTGTGACGGAGCAGATCATGATGAAGGGAGACAACGTCCACATCTCTCCTCGCAGTCATCCAATCACACCCAGACGCACTCTCAGAGCTCCGGCTAGCACTGCCTCTCATTGGCTTCCTGTAATGAGCCTGTGCGAGGCCTTCCTTTTGGTTTATTGACCTGTTAAGGGAGAGGACGTCGGAGTAAAACACTTTAAATTACCTTTTATTTGCGGAGCATCTCCTAAGTGGAGCGTGCTGGGATTACTCAGGCACCGACAGACAATGGGCTGACTGCATATTTCATAAAACGTAATAGCATGCAGCCGAGCCAAGGTGCATCATTAAAATTAATGCGCTGCTGTTTGCGTCTGCTGCAGACGATTTCCAGCACAAATGATGCTGATGGACACAATCAAAGGCAGCGAGGAGCTGGAATAACAGGCGCAAGAACGTCCCCATCCAAGCTCACTACACACGCTAATGTGATTTCTACCCAGATCCATGTTCACTAAGCTAATGTGTTTCTCTCTCCTCTCTGAAAGGAAATGCCTGTCAGACCCGGAGCAGATCTCCATTATATGAGCCTGAGAGAATGGCAGGGAGGCGTATTAGACTCTCCAACTCATAATCCTTAATGGAGAGAACAAGAGAAAAAAAAAAGAGAGAGAGAGAGAGAGAGAGAGACACACACACACACACCATCGCCTGCTCAGTCTTAGCCATGTGTGCTGCATGCAGCTCAAAGACGTGCGTGGCGCGCGCTGGCGGAACAGAGCGGAGGGGGATGAGGCACAGGCACATGAGAGGCCTGCCAACGTGCCAGGAAGCAGCAGATTAGTCCAGACAATGGGCCCAGCTGGGGCTCGGCAGCGGCACAATGGCACGACGGAGCGCAGCACAAGAGCTAACACCTTTAGCTTAGCACAAAGCCAATGAGCTCTGAAAGCCGGCCGACGACGACTGAAGAAAAGCATAATTAACAGACTGGCGGCCACCACCACAACTGGACACATAGAGGACCCCCCCACCCACCCACCTACTCAAACTGTCATGCTAATAAAGCAACTTTGAATTAGAATTTGAGAGCAGACTGGCTGTCAGTGGTCATGGAGAAAGTGGACTGGCTGTTAGCGCTGAAAGTGGACTGGCTGTTAGCGCTGAAAGTGGACTGGCTGTTAGCGCTGTCACTGGACACAGAGAAAGTGGACTGGTTGTTAGCGCTGAAAGTGGACACAGAGAAAGTGGACTGGCTGTTAGCGCTGAAAGTGGACACAGAGAAAGTGGACTGGCTGTTAGCGCTGAAAGCGGACTGGCGCTTAGCATTGCCCCTGGACACAGATGAAGAGGCGAGACTGCAGATGCAGACTTGAGAATCTCTAAGAAGAGAAACATGACAGCAGATGATGGTGTGTGTGTGAGCGCATGATGGTGTGTGTGCGTGTGTGTGTGTGTGTGTGTGAGCGCATGATGGTGTGTGTGCGTGTGTGTGTGAGCGCATGATGGTGTGGGTGCGTGTGTGTGTGTGTGTGTGAGCGCATGATGGTGTGTGTGCGTGTGTGTGTGTGAGCGCATGATGGTGATGGTGTGCGTGTGTATGTTGGGGGTGAGAGTAGGCATATGTGAGTGAGTGTGTGTGTGTATGAGGGCATGATGGTGTGTGTGTGTGTGTGTGTGTTGGAGATGGGGGTGGGAGTAGGTGTTTGCGTGTGTAAATTGATGTGTGAGTAATGGTCAGAAGCAGGGACACTGCTCCATCACCAAGGAAACTAGGGAACCCACAGTCTCTCCTGCACATTCATATATGATAATTTACTGCTTACACTTATATAGATCCACACCTGGCTCTATTCTATATGCTGTGGTATTTATTTATAGATCCGCACACAGACCTTGCTCTATTCTATATGCTATAGATCTGTCAGACAGTTTGTGAGGTTTGCAGACAGTTTGATCGGTTCTTTCAAAACATGAGGCTGGCAGACAGTTTGTGATTGGTTCTTTCTATACATGAAGTTGGCAGACAGTTTGTGATTGGTTCCTTCCACACCATGCTGAAACAGTGTGGTTGGCTGCTGCAGACCTCTAAAAGTTCCCTGTGATTGCTGGGGATGATTAAGAACACAAGCATTAGAAAAAATCTCATCTGCACAGAGACGCTTTTAATTAAAGTCAAAAAGATTAAAAAGTCACAAAAGTTGTTTCTGAGTTCCAGCCCAATGCTGTAACAGACTTCCTCATTTTTCCCCATTAAAAAGTTGAGTCGCTCTCTGACTTTGGCTCCAGAGAGAAGTTCATGATAGAATTCAATAAAAAGCAAAAGGAGCGAATATGCTGCCGACTGACATCCTTTATTTATTGATAGCAGACAGCCTCAGCTGTCACACTCAGTGTGTTGTGAGTGACGATGACGGTCAGACACTGCGGATGGCATTTCCCGATCCGTTCGTTTCCGCGGTGATTTACTGCGGCCCGTGACGCCACGCGGGGATGAAATAGAACTTTCCCGTCAGATTGCTCCCCGCCTGCCTGACTGTCTCCCCGTTGTTCCTGCGCCTGTCGGCACGGCGAGAGGCCCAGAGGCAGATGTGAGGTAATCTCCAGCTCGCCGAGAAAATTACAACCACTCTCCGGCTGCCAGCAGATCAGCAGACAGGCTGGAGGTAGATTTAGGTGAGCTCCATGGTGGAGTTAGCCACCGCTAGGCTGGAGGTAGATTTAGGTGAGCTCCATGGTGGAGTTAGCCACCGCTAGGCTGGAGGTAGATTTAGGTGAGCTCCATGGTGGAGTTAGCCACCGCTAGGCTGGAGGTAGATTGGGCTGTATGCAGGAGTGGTCGGCAAGGTGTGTTGGTTTCCATGCAGCTCTGCATTGGAGGTTTACATCAGGTGTGTTGTGTTTGAGGTTTCTAAGTATAATGTTTTGGAGGTTTCTGCAGGTATGATGATAGGTATTTTTTGAAGTTTCTATGGCAACAGCCAGGTTGTATGCTGGACAGGTCAACAGGTGCTCTGTGTGTTAGAGGTGTCTCCAGCTGTGATGTGTGTTAGAGGTGTCTATAGCTCTGCTGTGTGTTGGAGGTGCTTTGTGTTAGAGGTGTCTATAGGTGTGATGTGTGTTAGAGGTGTCTATAGGTGTGTTTTGTGTTAGAGGTATCTATAGGTATGATGTGTGTTAGAGGTGTCTATAGCTCTGCTGTGTGTTGGAGGTGCTGTGTGTTAGAGGTGTCTCCAGCTGTGATGTGTGTTAGAGGTGTCTATAGGTATGATGTGTGTTAGAGGTGTCTATAGGTGTGCTGTGTGTTGGAGGTGCTGTGTGTTAGAGGTGTCTATAGGTGTGTTGTGTGTTAGAGGTGTCTATAGGTATGATGTGTGTTAGAGGTGTCTATAGGTGTGTTGTGTGTTAGAGGTGTCTCCAGCTGTGATGTGTGTTAGAGGTGTCTATAGCTCTGCTGTGTGTTGGAGATGATGTGTGTTAGAGGTTTCTATAGGTGTGTTGTGTGTTAGAGGTGTCTATAGGTGTGCTGTGTGTTGGAGGTGCTGTGTGTTAGAGGTGTCTATAGGTGTGTTAGAGGGGCTGTTTGTTAGAGGGGCTGTGTGTTAGAGGTGTCTATAGGTGTGTTGTGTGTTAGAGGGGCTGTGTGTTAGGCCCAGAGGCAGATGTGAGGTAATCTCCAGCTCGCCGAGAAAATTACAACCACTCTCCGGCTGCCAGCAGATCAGCAGACAGGCTGGAGGTAGATTTAGGTGAGCTCCATGGTGGAGTTAGCCACCGCTAGGCTGGAGGTAGATTTAGGTGAGCTCCATGGTGGAGTTAGCCACCGCTAGGCTGGAGGTAGATTTAGGTGAGCTCCATGGTGGAGTTAGCCACCGCTAGGCTGGAGGTAGATTGGGCTGTATGCAGGAGTGGTCGGCAAGGTGTGTTGGTTTCCATGCAGCTCTGCATTGGAGGTTTACATCAGGTGTGTTGTGTTTGAGGTTTCTAAGTATAATGTTTTGGAGGTTTCTGCAGGTATGATGATAGGTATTTTTTGAAGTTTCTATGGCAACAGCCAGGTTGTATGCTGGACAGGTCAACAGGTGCTCTGTGTGTTAGAGGTGTCTCCAGCTGTGATGTGTGTTAGAGGTGTCTATAGCTCTGCTGTGTGTTGGAGGTGCTTTGTGTTAGAGGTGTCTATAGGTGTGATGTGTGTTAGAGGTGTCTATAGGTGTGTTTTGTGTTAGAGGTATCTATAGGTATGATGTGTGTTAGAGGTGTCTATAGCTCTGCTGTGTGTTGGAGGTGCTGTGTGTTAGAGGTGTCTCCAGCTGTGATGTGTGTTAGAGGTGTCTATAGGTATGATGTGTGTTAGAGGTGTCTATAGGTGTGCTGTGTGTTGGAGGTGCTGTGTGTTAGAGGTGTCTATAGGTGTGTTGTGTGTTAGAGGTGTCTATAGGTATGATGTGTGTTAGAGGTGTCTATAGGTGTGTTGTGTGTTAGAGGTGTCTCCAGCTGTGATGTGTGTTAGAGGTGTCTATAGCTCTGCTGTGTGTTGGAGATGATGTGTGTTAGAGGTTTCTATAGGTGTGTTGTGTGTTAGAGGTGTCTATAGGTGTGCTGTGTGTTGGAGGTGCTGTGTGTTAGAGGTGTCTATAGGTGTGTTAGAGGGGCTGTTTGTTAGAGGGGCTGTGTGTTAGAGGTGTCTATAGGTGTGTTGTGTGTTAGAGGGGCTGTGTGTTAGAGGTGTGTATAGGTGTGTTGTGTGTTAGAGGGGCTGTTTGTTAGAGGTGCTGTGTGTTAGAGGTGTCTATAGGTGTGTTGTGTGTTAGAGGTGTCTATAGGTGTGTTGTGTGTTACAGGTGCTGTGTGTTAGAGGTGCTGTGTGTTAGAGGTGTCTATAGGTGTGTTGTGTGTTAGAGGTGCTGTGTGTTAGAGGTGCTGTGTGTTAGAGGTGTCTATAGGTGTGTTGTGTGTTAGAGGTGCTGTGTGTTAGAGGTGTCTATAGGTGTGTTGTGTGTTAGAGGTGCGGTGTATTAGAGGTGTCTATAGGTGTGTTGTGTGTTAGAGGTGTCTATAGGTGTGTTGTGTGTTACAGGTGTCTATAGGTGTGTTGTGTGTTACAGGTGCTGTGTGTTAGAGGGGCTGTGTGTTAGAGGTGTCTATAGGTGTGTTGTGTGTTACAGGTGCTGTGTGTTAGAGGGGCTGTGTGTTAGAGGTGTCTATAGGTGTGTTGTGTGTTAGAGGTGCTGTGTGTTACAGGTGCTGTGTGTTAGAGGTGCTGTGTGTTAGAGGTGTCTATAGGTGTGTTGTGTGTTAGAGGTGCTGTGTGTTAGAGGTGTCTATAGGTGTGTTGTGTGTTAGAGGGGCTGTGTGTTAGAGGTGCTGTGTGTTAGAGGTGTCTATAGGTGTGTTGTGTGTTACAGGTGCTGTGTGTTAGAGGTGCTGTGTGTTAGAGGTGTCTATAGGTGTGTTGTGTGTTACAGGTGTCTATAGGTGTGTTGTGTGTTACAGGTGCTGTGTGTTAGAGGGGCTGTGTGTTAGAGGTGTCTATAGGTGTGTTGTGTGTTAGAGGTGCTGTGTGTTAGAGGTGTCTATAGGTGTGTTGTGTGTTAGAGGGGCTGAGTGTTAGAGGTGTCTATAGGTGTGTTGTGTGTTAGAGGGGCTGTTTGTTAGAGGTGCTGTGTGTTAGAGGTGCTGTGTGTTAGAGGTGTCTATAGGTGTGTTGTGTGTTACAGGTGCTGTGTGTTAGAGGTGTCTATAGGTGTGTTGTGTGTTAGAGGTGTCTATAGGTGTGTTGTGTGTTAGAGGTGTCTATAGGTGTGTTGTGTGTTAGAGGTGTCTATAGGTGTGTTGTATGTTAGAGGTGTCTATAGGTGTGTTGTGTGTTAGAGGTGCTGTGTGTTAGAGGTGTGTATAGGTGTGTTGTGTGTTAGAGGGGCTGTTTGTTAGAGGTGCTGTGTGTTAGAGGTGTCTATAGGTGTGTTGTGTGTTAGAGGTGTCTATAGGTGTGTTGTGTGTTACAGGTGCTGTGTGTTAGAGGTGCTGTGTGTTAGAGGTGTCTATAGGTGTGTTGTGTGTTAGAGGTGCTGTGTGTTAGAGGTGCTGTGTGTTAGAGGTGTCTATAGGTGTGTTGTGTGTTAGAGGTGCTGTGTGTTAGAGGTGTCTATAGGTGTGTTGTGTGTTAGAGGTGCTGTGTATTAGAGGTGTCTATAGGTGTGTTGTGTGTTAGAGGTGTCTATAGGTGTGTTGTGTGTTAGAGGTGTCTATAGGTGTGTTGTGTGTTACAGGTGTCTATAGGTGTGTTGTGTGTTACAGGTGCTGTGTGTTAGAGGTGTCTATAGGTGTGTTGTGTGTTACAGGTGCTGTGTGTTAGAGGGGCTGTGTGTTAGAGGTGTCTATAGGTGTGTTGTGTGTTAGAGGGGCTGTGTGTTAGAGGTGTCTATAGGTGTGTTGTGTGTTAGAGGTGCTGTGTGTTAGAGGTGTCTATAGGTGTGTTGTGTGTTAGAGGGGCTGAGTGTTAGAGGTGTCTATAGGTGTGTTGTGTGTTAGAGGTGCTGTGTATTAGAGGTGTCTATAGGTGTGTTGTGTGTTAGAGGTGCCTATAGGTGTGTTGTGTGTTACAGGTGCTTTGTGTTAGAGGTGCTGTGTGTTAGAGGTGTCTATAGATGTGTTGTGTGTTAGAGTAATATAGTGTGTGTTTCTATATTACAGCTATGGACTGAAAGTTCATATATAGGTACTGTACATTGTGATATATCTCGGTGTGCTAGAGGTATCTAATTGTGTTATATGTAGGTGTGCAAGACTGTGTGCTAGAGGTATCTAATTGTGTTATATGTAGGTGTGCTATACTGTGTGCTAGAGGTATCTAATTGTGTGCTATTTGTTTGAGGGGCTGTTTGTTAGAGGGGCTGTGTGTTAGAGGTGTGTATAGGTGTGTTGTGTGTTAGAGGGGCTGTGTGTTAGAGGGGTGTATAGGTGTGTTGTGTGTTAGAGGGGCTGTTTGTTAGAGGTGCTGTGTGTTAGAGGTGTCTATAGGTGTGTTGTGTGTTAGAGGTGTCTATAGGTGTGTTGTGTGTTACAGGTGCTGTGTGTTAGAGGTGCTGTGTGTTAGAGGTGTCTATAGGTGTGTTGTGTGTTAGAGGTGTCTATAGGTGTGTTGTGTGTTAGAGGTGCTGTGTGTTAGAGGTGTCTATAGGTGTGTTGTGTGTTAGAGGTGTCTATAGGTGTGTTGTGTGTTAGAGGTGTCTATAGGTGTGTTGTGTGTTAGAGGTGCTGTGTGTTAGAGGGGCTGTGTGTTAGAGGTGTCTATAGGTGTGTTGTGTGTTAGAGGTGTCTATAGGTGTGTTGTGTGTTAGAGGTGCTGTGTGTTAGAGGTGTCTATAGGTGTGTTGTGTGTTAGAGGTGTCTATAGGTGTGTTGTGTGTTAGAGGTGTCTATAGGTGTGTTGTGTGTTAGAGGTGCTGTGTGTTAGAGGGGCTGTGTGTTAGAGGTGTCTATAAGTGTGTTGTGTGTTACAGGTGCTGTGTGTTAGAGGTGTCTATAGGTGTGTTGTGTGTTAGAGTAATATAGTGTGTGTTTCTATATTACAGCTATGGACTGAAAGTTCCTATATAGGTACTGTACATTGTGATATATCTCGGTGTGCTAGAGGCATCTAATTGTGTTATATGTAGGTGTGCAAGACTGTGTGCTAGAGGTATCTAATTGTGTTATATGTAGGTGTGCTATACTGTGGGCTAGAGGTATCTAATTGTGTGCTATTTCTCAGGGTAATTCTCCTGGATTAGTAGTAATTAGCTGTCAGTGTTCAAGCGTTCTCAGATGCTGGTTTATTAATGTCATCAGTTATTAGTGCTTTAGCTATCATCTGGCAGATATGGAGGAAGTGTATATATATGTGTGTGTGTGTGTGTGTGTGTGTGTGTGTGCATAACACACAACACACCATGCATAACACACACACACCATGCATAACACACAACACACCATGCATAACACACACACACCATGCATAACACACACACCATGCATAACACACACACACACCATGCATAACACACAACACACAGAAACACACTCAGCCTGCCTAATCCAATCATGGTGTTTATGTGCTACGGTTGCCAGGGCTACCGTGCTTTCTCTATGACACTGGGATAACGTTGGACTTGTTTCGGTGTGTTTGGGCTTGTGTTGCTATCTTTGGGCTTGTGTTGGCATCTTTGGGCTTGTGTTGGTGTCCTGCTCTCTGATCCTCACTATCAGGATGGGCCGACCATCGCACACACACCACCAATCCGGCCTCTAAACACACACCTAAACTTAAACAGGACTGAAGTTTTAAATCCTGGGAATGTGTGCTTGTGTGTGCGTTTGTGTGTGTGTGTGTGTGTGTGTGTTCAGTGTTTTTGTAAACACACGTTCTGCATAAACCGACACTCCAATGAGCTGGTAAAATGTGTGTAAGTCAGCATTGCGCCCCTGAAATGGGGGGATCCTCTCAACAGAGAAAGTAGTGGCCAAAAATATACTGTTTCAGTAAAACTGGGTTAATTTAGGGAACCCTGAATGCAGATTTTGGTTGTTGCTAATTATTTTAGAGCTCTTTCCCCTTGATGCCCATGTATCAGGCCCCCCTCCATGATCTGTCTGGCAGAACTGTGTGTGTGTGTGTGTGTGTGTGTGTGTGCGTGCGTGCTTGGGGTTTGTTTATGAAAGCGTGTTCGTCTGTGTCTGTGTGTGTCCATTATTTGATAATATTCCCCAGTTGTTAGTAGTTCTTTCATTCGCACTTCTGTTATTATGCAGGTTTTGGCCTTGATTTGGAATCTGGGCCTTTTCTGGGTTATCACACAGGCTGGAGGCTGCTCCGGTTTTACTGCTCCGGTTCTACTGTTCAGGTTCGACTGTTCAGGTTCTACTGCTCTGGCTCTACTGCTCTGGATTTGCTGGGTCTACTGCTCTGGTTCTGCTGCTCTGGATTTGCTGCTCCGGTTCTACTGCTCCGGTTCTACTGCTCTGGTTCTTCTCCAGTGATGCCCATATGGGGTGCTGGTCTTGATGCCCATGCTGGACGCTGTTCCAATGATGCCCATGCTGGATGCTATGATGCCCATGCTGTGATGCCCATGCTGGATGCTATGATGCCCATGCTGTGATGCCCATGCTGGATGCTATGATGCCCATGCTGGGTGCTGGTCCAGTGATACTTGTACTGGGTGCTGCGATGTCCATACTTGGTGCTGTGATGCCCATGCTGGGTGTTGTGATGCCCATGCTGGATGCTGTGATGCCCATGCAGGGTGCTGTGATGCCCATGCTGGGTGCTGTGATGCCATGCTGTGATGCCCATGCAGGGTACTGTGATGCCCATGCTGTGATGCCCATGCAGGGTGCTGTGATATCCATGCTGGGTGCTGTGATGCCATGTTGTGATGCCCATGCAGGGTGCTGTGATGCCCATGCTGTGATGCCCATGCTGTGATGCCCATGCTGGGTGCTGTGATGCCCGTGCTGGGTGCCGTGATGCCCATGCTGTGATGCCCATGCAGGGTGCTGTAATGCCCAGGCTGGATTCTATGATGCCCATGCTGGGTGCTGTGATGCCCATACTGGGTGCTGCCCATGCTGGGTGCTGTGATGCCCATGCTGGATGCTGTGATGCCCATGCTGGGTGCTGTGATGCCCATGCTGGATGCTGTGATGCCCATACTGGGTGCTGCCCATGCTGGGTGCTGTGATGCCCATGCGGGATGCTGTGATGCCCATACTGGGTGCTGCCCATGCTGGGTGCTGTGATGCCCATGCTGGGTGCTGTGATGCCCATGCGGGATGCTGTGATGCCCATGCTGGGTGATGCCCATGCGGGATGCTGTGATGCCCATGCTGGGTGCTGGTTGGTATAGAGTGGTGAAGTCCCGCCCCTTCCGTTTGCCTCCATGGGACCTATCTTTCCAAAAAATTTGAACGGCAGTCTATGGCGAAAAATAAATTATTTTCTGGTCGCGGTTGACTTGTGCCTTGAATTACCCATATGATGTTTGTCAATTTTAAAGACAATTTTTCATGTAGACATTTGCAGTTTGTTTCGTAACTATTGAATTACAACATTGTGAAAGATCGTAATTCCAACGACTACAAACCCATCAGTCGCGCTAGTGACGTTAGCTCATTCACAGCCACACTAGATTGTACAAGCATACAGCAACAGGTCTTAATTGGGCTTTCCTTGCCGAAAAAAATACCATGAGTCAGAGGATTAAACACATCAGGTAAGTTGTATTCGTCCATAGACTGTACATTACATACTGTTAAGTGACATAGCAGGCAGCAAGATGCAACCGTTAACTAGCATAACAGCTCTTATCGTTTCATTACGTTGGTGACGTACATCGTTCGAGACGAGAGATGTAGTCCACTGAGTGGATTCGCACAAAACCAACATAACTTTGAAGTCTATCGAACAACAGTACTTTCTTGACTTGAAAAATGATCTTTTACCGTAAAACTCCAAATAATAGCCCGGGCTTTTATTTTCCCAAATCGCCAAACTGTACCGGCTAGTATTAGAGACAGGCGTCTATATGAGACAGGCCTTTAATTCCCTTTACACAAAACTTTTCCTCTGCAAAGATGGAAAATATTACCAAATTAATTATTTCAAACACACTGAATGTCTACCTATATGACTAGGCTATCTAATGACAATTATGGATCATCATGCATTTAGTGTTGAGGTGTTGTTCATTGAGTGAGATACAGTAAGATCCAAATAGCGGGGATAGCCAGAACAGATTAAACACTTTTTAATCAAAAGTAATTTACAAAGAGATCGTATCACACTGAAAGCATATATTTTGTCACTAGCAACCTAGCCTATATCGTCCTTTGTCAAATGCAGTTGCATTATCAGCCCTGACCAAAACCGTTCAGTAATTATTTATGCAAAAATGGAACGTGGGTAATGTTGCATTCTCCCTCCTTTTCAGCATGAATGAAACAGCATGAGAGAAAATGAACCATATGCTTTCTCCCATATTTTATTTGGCAAATTTGGCAACAGTCAGCTTACATTTCCAATCATAGCCTATTTCTTTCTCTTTATCGAGTTATATAAAGTTATAGAATTTGGAACTTTAGCTTTTCCCCACCGCAGTCTTTTAATGCCATCTAATCATAACGTTAGCGTGCGCAGTCTGCACCATACTCAATACAAGCCCAAATCACACCAAAGATTCGCAACGAGATGAGCTGCAACATTCTATTACAGCAACTTGATGGAACATTCTAAAACCTTGCAAATGTGACTAGACATGGTGAATGCTTTGCGATGGCTTGCAACGACGTGCAGCATCTAATTCACACCCAATAAGACGTTCTAAATGGAACGCGATCATAATTAAAACAAGAAGATCTCCAGTAGATGTAAAACTACGACACGCATTGACAGTGAGATGCCGCCGCTGTTTGTAAGATCAAAATAAGACGTTCTAAATGGAACGCGATGTAATTAAGCTGTTCAGTTATTTCCCATGCGTCTTGGAGAGGTATGTGTGCTGACTGGGAACTCCTTATTGCAACGGGCTTAAAACAGACGATCTGACGGGTTTTAATACAACCCGGAACTAAAAAACAGACCAGGCGTCTATTGGAGACCGGCTTTTAACCCAAACCTGTAGCCACGCCAAGCGTTTAAAAGAGAGGCGTCCATTTGGGACTCGGCTATTATTTGAAGTTTTACGGTAAATTCACACACATCATATGTGAAATTTGTGGCACAATTCAAACTGGACCAAAAAATAATTGTTATCTCTCCATTATCTCCCGTTCATAATTTTTTGAAAGATAGGTCCCATGGACCGGAAGTAGAAGGGGCGGGACTTCACCACTCTATAGCGCCAGCGGCCGCTCAGTCTCCTGTCCTGCCACTGCTCTGCCCATTGAGGCCCGTCTGCCCATTAGAGGCCCGTCTGCCCATTGAGGCCCGTCTGCCCATTAGAGGCCCGTCTGGCCGGAAGCTGCTCCGTAGCGGCTGCTGCATCAGTAACTAAGGCTGTGATTGTGCCTTTGACATTTACATTCAGAGGTGAAATGCTATTACCCTGCTCTCTCTCCCTCTATTACCCTGCTCTCTCCCTCCCTCTATTACCCTGCTCTCTCTCTCCCTCTATTACCCTGCTCTCTCTCCCTCTATTACCCTGCTCTCTCCATCCCTCTATTACCCTGCTCTCTCCCTCCCTCTATTACCCTGCTCTCTCTCTCCCTCTATTACCCTGCTCTCTCTCCCTCTATTACCCTGCTCTCTCTCTCCCTCTCCCTCTATTACCCTGCTCTCTACTTCTCTCTACCTCTATTACCCCCTCTAATTCTCCCTCCCTCTCTACCCCCCCTCTCTCTCTTTCAAATTCAAATTCAAATTCAAAAAGAGCTTTATTGACATGACAAGACCACTTGTGTTGTCAAAGCATACAAAACATAAGTAAGTTAGTGAGCAAAGAGCATGAAAATAAGTAAAAATAAATGAAAAATAAAAATAAGTAAATAAATATAAATAAAACAATAATAAAATAAATTGATTTTCACACTCTTCTTTTTCTATTCCCCTTCTCTTTCTCTCTCTTGCTCCATCTCTATCTCTCCATCTATCTCTCTCTCTCTCAGTCCATCTTTCTCTCTTTCTGGCTCCAGGTTCCTGTTCCCCGCACTCTTCGCTGTGGCAAAGATATGACCCTCAGACTTTCTCACTATTACCTCTCCTTCTCTCTCACTCTCCCTTTCTCTCTCTTTCCCTCTCCCTCTCTCCATCTCATCTGTCTCTCTCACTCTCCCTTTCTCTCTCTCCCTCTGTCTCTCTCACTCTCCCTTTCTCTCCTCTCTCTCTCCCTCTCTCCATCTCATCTCTCTCTCCTTCTCTCTCTCTCTCTCTCTCTAGGTTCCTGTTTCCCTCGCTCTGAAGAGGCAGAGATGTGACCCTCAAACTGGAGGCAGAGGTGACTGGAACAGTGGGGGCTGTGTGTGTGTGTGTGTGTGTGTGTGTGTGTGTGTGTGTGTGTGTGTGTGTGTGTGTCTATTTATTCTTTAAGTGAAGTGCTACAAATGAGAGTTTCCTTTCCCTCAGATCAATAATGTAAACTCAGTCCTCCTGATCCCTGGTCCTTAGGGGCCATTCTAGTGTTCTAAAATACACACACACACACAGCGAAAACACACACACACATACACACACACACACACACACACACACACACTCAGACAAACACACACACTCAGACACAAACACACACACACACACACACACACAAACACACACAGACAAGGCCACCACAACACACATACACACACACACACATCTCCCCACCTCCTCCTGCAGTTCCACATTACCTCCTCCATGATGCCACAGAGTCTGTTTAGGCTGCTGTTCCACCACACACTTTAAAGTGCGTTGCAGTGAAGCATTCAGAGACATGGTTTTAAAGCGTGTCACTGTAATGTGTTCAGTCAAGCTTCAGGTTTAAAGCATATTGCAGTGAAGCATTAAGGTGCATTTGTGATAGTTGTCTGTGGTAAGCGTTCAGCGTTCAGAGATGTTTTTGTCCAAAGCAGCTCACTCAAGCTTCAGGAACCCTTGGAGTAAGTGCTACGTAGTAGTTGTTTAAGTTGTTTACAGGCCTTTGTTTAAAAGGAGGCATGTTACAGGTGTTAGGAGAGGAGCTACTCTTGTGTGTTTGTGTACATGTGCGTGTGTGTGAATGTGTGTGTGTGTGTGTGTGTGTGTGTGTGTAGATGTGTTAGGGCTAGAGGAGCTACTCTTGTGTGTGTTTGTGTGCGTGTGTGTGTGTGTGCGTGTATTTGTGTGTGGGATGCTATGGCAGACAGATAAGCCATGTTTGTTTGTGTGTGTGTGTGTGTGTGTGTGTGTGTCTGTTTATCTGTAGTGTGTGTGTGTGTGTGTGTGGCTGAGAGAGGTATCACTCCTAGCATGTGTGTGTGTCAGGATGGCTTTGACAGACAGCAGAGGAATCCAGTGGGCTGGACAGAGCATCAGCCTGTATGGCCGAGTTCAGACAGGCCGAGACCCAGAAGTCAATCTGTAGGGAAACGTTAGTGGCTGTTGACCCTGGCGAGTAGCCAGTGTTGGTCAGTGAGTCACAGAGTGACATGTTCCCTTTTGGGATGATTGACACACAGCCACATTCCGGACCATCTGTAATCCAGTCTTCCCATTATACTGAAAGCAATCTATGGTTGGGGATAATCTGCATAGCAGTGATATCAGAAGCCAAGCCAGCAGAGAATTGGACAGAAGGAGGTGTTGTATACTGCAGAGAAGTGGCCCCAGCACTGAGCCTTGGGGCACACCTGCGGAGAGCCATTGGCAAATGGACATTATTCCTGCAAAAGTCTTGTTTTAAGGAGTGTGTGTGTGTGTGTGTGTGTGTGTGTGTGTGTGTGTGTGTGTGTGTGTTTTACAGAGTGCTGCACTGAAGCATTCTCCTTACCCTCACCATCAGTCAGAATACCATTTTGTGTGTGTGTGTGTGTGTGTGTGTGTGTGTGATAGAGAGAGCGAGGGATTCAGCCTCCAGTTGTCACTATAAACAGCATCTGTGCTGGGAGGGGGAAGAACCTGTGGCTTCCTGGCAGCCTGGCTGGGGATGGAGAGTAACACACTATGTGTGTGTGTGTGTGTGTGTGTGTGTGTGTGTGTGTGTGTGTGTGTGTGTGTGTGTGTGTGAAAGAGAGTGAGAACAAACACACTCACCATCTGGAGATGAGGCAGTCTGCTGATGTCACACGCAGTAAAGTGAGATGTCTGCTGGCCCATTAGGGCACCCATCCGCTATTAATATGGCAGGGTGCTGATGCTATGAGTTAGTCAGGGCTTCACACACACACACACACACACACACAAACTCACATTCCTATCGCAAAAGTTCATAAATGTACACTTTCAAAAAGATATTGCTTTCAAAAATACAAAAGCATTGTTAATGCTACACACACACACACACACACACTCATACATCTGCTGAAAGGGAATGGTGTGTGCAAGAGGAGGGGATGCGGTGGCATTGGTGTGTATGGAAATGAGGTGTGTGAGGGTGTGTGGATGCGTTGCTATTGTGAGGTGCGGATGCATTGCTATTGGTATGCTGTGTGTATGCGTCGCCTTTGGTGTGTATGGGAATCAGGTGTGTGTGTGGATGCATGCCATTGATGGGTGCACATGTGTTGCTATTGGTGTGTATGTGTGTTTTTTTGTGTGTGTATGCGTTGCCTTTGGTGTGTAAGGGAATCAGGTGTGTGTGTCGATGCATGCCATTGATGGGTGCACATGTGTTGCTATTGGTGTGTGTGTGTGTGTTTTTGTGTGTGTATGCATTGCCTTTGGTGTGTATGGGAATGGGGTGTGTGTGTGGATGCATGCCATTGATGGGTGCACATGCGTTGCCACTGGTGTGTGTGTGTGTTTTCATATGTATGCGTTTCCATTTGTCTGTGTGTAGGGGGATGAGGTATGTGTGTGTGTGTGTGTGTGTGTGTATGCATTGCCATTGGTGTGTGTGTGTGGGGGGGGGGCATGAACTGTGTGTGTGTGTGTGTGTTGCCATTGGTGTGTGTGTGGGGGGATGGGGTGTGTGTGTGTGTGTGTGTGTGTGTGTGTGTGTGTGTGTGTGTGCATTGCCATTGGTGTGTGGGGGGGGGATGAGGTGTGTGTGTGTGTGTGTGTGGGGGGGGTTAGGTGTGTGTGTGTGTGTGTGTGTGTGGATGCGTTGCCATTGGTGTGTGTGTGGGGGGATGAGAGGTGTGTGTGTGTGGGGATGAGGTGTGTGTGTGTGTGAAGGCGTTGCCATTGGTGTGTGTGTGTGGGGATGAGGTGTGTGTGTGTGTGTGTGGGGATGAGGTGTGTGTGTGTGGATGCGTTGCCATTGGTGTGTGTGGGGGGGATGAGGTGTGTGTGTGTGGGGGGGTGAGGTGTGTGTGTGTGTGTGTGTGGATGCGTTGCCATTGGTGTGTGTGTGGGGGGATGAGAGGTGTGTGTGTGTGTATGTGTGTGTGTGTGTGTGTTTGCGCGTTGCCATTGGTGTGTGTGTGTGTGTGGGGATGAGGTGTGTGTGTGTGTGTGTGGGGATAAGGTGTGTGTGTGTGTGTGTGGATGCGTTGCCATTGGTGTGTGTGTGTGTGGGGATGAGGTGTGTGTGTGTGTGAGTGTGGATGCGTTGCCATTGGTATGCTTGTGCTCCAGCGTCTGCTTTGTGTTCAGACGTCTCCCCTGCTGCCAGAGATGGAGATGCTAATAAGTCAAAGCTGCAGCTGTGACTCAGACCATCGCAAATCCAGCCTGCCAGACACTAACACAAAGCACAGCAATGACACACCTCTAATTCCATGCACCAGTGCGTGTGTGTGGGTGTGTGTGTGTGTGTACCTGTGTGTGTGTTTGTGTGTGTGTGTGTGTGTTTGTGTTTGTGTTTGTGTGTGCGTGAGTGTGTAGCATTAGTAATGCTTTTGTATTTCTAAATTTTGAAAGCAATAGCGTAAGTGTGCATAGCGTGTGTGTGTGTGTGCGTGTTTGTGTACCTGTGTGTGTGTGTGTGTGTGTGTGTGTGTGTGTGAGAGAGAGTGAGATGAGAAGCAGACTAACACAGGCTCCTCTATCAGCTCGGGGTGACATGTAAGAGTCACCTGTGTGTGTGTGTGTGTGTGTGTGTGTCTTCGTATGTGAGTTTAAGCAAGAGAGAGAGAGAGAGAGAGGCTGAACAGGAGGTGAGAACAGGAAGTGTGTGTGACGGTTCACAAGGACAAGTGTTCGCACACACACACATACACACACACACACATTCTCGCTCTCTGACGTCTGAACAAACCAGAACTGACTGCATCGTGGACTTGGTCCAGCGTGACAGTGGGTCAGTGCCAAAACACAAATAAACGTGACACACACACACACACACACACACACAGACAGACAGGCAGAGACAAGCACAGACACACAGAAAACTCCATTCTACTCAAGAAAACTCCATTCTACTCAAACAGACTGCACCACCATTCATGGACCTGACTTCACTTATGCAACTCCATCCCTCAACTCACAGACAGACACTCTGACACACACACTCATATACACACACACACACACTCACACACTCACATACTCACCCAACTGCTGAATAGACTGCCTCAGACACAGAACATGCATTTCCTCCCTCATACACTACATGACTACTGTACACACACACACACACACACACACACACACAATAGTAGTGTATGTGAGCATTCCAGTCTATGGCTGGCAGATGTAACCTTGCATGCTGCAGCCAGTGACCAGTGGGCCTGTGTCCACCCATTGCATTTCTTGCGCCGACAGTTGCCCTCAACCTAATTTTTTAATTTATTTTTTTTTAAGTATATTTTTGGGGCTTTTTTGTCTTTATTCAGATAGGAAAGTGAAGACTGACCGCTGTAGCCTGCTGCGCCACAGCGCCCCTGCACTCAACCTCATTTTTTTAGAGTGCTTCGGTCAAGTGTTTATTGTTGCTAGGTTACCACAACTATCTACCAGCATGTCGTTGCTTAGTGCTAACTAACTAGCTAACTAGCTAACTGCAGCTAGAGAGAAGTGACATTGACGAACCAATCAGGAACTGAGAAATCAAACTCTCTCACACTCACTACTATTCTGTCTCACACTACTAAACTCTTAGCCTAGAAATCTAGACGCACCCTAGCGGCGGCAAATTAATTTCCTCAGCCTGTACGTCTAGTATCGAACCATAGGAATTTCTATTGGCTTAACACCGTGGATGTTCTCCAATCACAGCGCTCTATTTCGTTAGAGAGTCTTAAGGCGGGCTTAACAGGATAACGACAGTCCTGTGACTGAAGAGGATACGGATATGGTCGTAGCGCTGGCCTATTGCATGCCTAGGCAGTTTGAAAGACAATTCTCTGCCCGCCCCTTGGATTAAGCGAGGTGAATGATTCGATGCCAGACTATACATCTCAATGATATAGGATGGCCCCGCCAGGCTACTAAACTCTCTCACATACACTACTAAACTCTCTCACATACACTACTATACTCTACTAAACTCTCTCACATACATTACTAAACTCTACTAAACTCTCTCACATACATTACTAAACTCTACTAAACTCTCTCACATACAATACTTTACTCTCTCACATACACTACTATACTCTCTCACATACACTACTAAACTCTCTCTCACATACACTACTATACTCTCTCACATACACTACTATACTCTCTCACATACACTACTATACTCTCTCACATACACTACTATACTCTCTCACATACACTACTATACTCTCTCTCACATACACTACTGTACTCACTTACATACACAACTATACCCTTTCATACATACATGTAAAAGGATTATAATAGTGAGTGTGTATGAGTATAGATTGTATATAGTGTGTATGTAGCAAGATTATGATACTGTGTGTAAGACCAAGTATGAATTATGGCCTAGGCAGCCCCTCATACACACACACCCACCCCCTGTCCACCCGGCCGCTTGCCTGGCTGCGTCTGGGAGGTATTATGTAAGGAGCAGTGAGGAAGAGAGTGGAGCACAGCGGAGCCGGTTCTCTAGGGGAGGGAAGTGTGTGGGCTGCTTACTGGTGGAGCGGAGGGAGGGATGCTCACACACACACACACATACATACACACACACACACACACACACACACACACACACACACACATGCACACACACACACATGCACACACACACACACACTCATACACACTTACACACACTTTTGCTTTGTGCAGCCACTCTCCCCTCAGGTGATGCACTCAATCTCCACAGAGACAACTCCTCTCTCTCCCTCTTTCATAGTCCTGCTCCATCCCTCTCTCTTTCTCTCCCTCTCTCTATTACCCTCTTTCTCTCTCTCTCTCTCCCTCTTTCTCCCCCTCTCTCTATTACCCTCTTTCTCTCCCCCCTTCCCTCTCTCTCTCTCCCTCTCTCTCTTACCCTCTTTCTCTCTCTCCCTCTCTCTCTCTCCCTTTCTCTCCCCTCTACCCCCCATCCTTGAATTCAGTAGTCAGCAACTGAAGGCATCTAAAAGTGCTACACACACACGCACACACACTCGCACATAGTTGTACATCGGGCCTGGCCTGTGCTGTGTTAGTTTCTGAACTGGTTGAGAGAGCAGGCATTGTGGCGTGTGCATGCCATCTAATTCTCAACCACTCAGTGGTCGTCAGCTTCTCCCTTCATTCACACACACACACACACACACACACATCAACCACACAGCATACCTTCCAATATTTGGGGAAAATATGGGAAAACCCTGCATGGGAAAACGGGAATGTCGGCAGGTATAGATGATGAATGCTGTCCTGAGAATCATTGACACAACATTACATCCTACAGGATTTCCTACAGGATTTCCACAACATCCATGTGGCACTGCCTGTCCGACATCCAGGATATGTTAATGTGATCTGGTGTGATGTATATTGTATATGTGTAATGTTTAATGTATATGTGTAATGTATATCAGTAATGTATATGCAATGTGTAATGTATATGTGTAATGTATATGTGTAATGTACATGTGTATTGTGTAATGTACATGCATAATGTGTAATTAATATGTGTAATGTATATGTTTGTTGTATACTGTACATGTGTAATGTATATGTGTGATATGTTGGTGTAATGTGTAGTGTATATGTGCAATGTGTAATTGTAATGACTGTGTAATGACTGTGTATGTGTGTGTGTGTGCCTGAAGGGTGTCTTGACTATGTGTGTGCGTGTGTGTGTGCGTGTGTGTGTGTTTGTCACTGTGTGTGTGTGTGTGTGTGTGTGTGTGACTTGTCTCCCCAGGTGACTGTGCCCTTGCTGGTGACACTGCTGTGGGGAAGTTAAGACTTCAAACAGGGTGGAGTGTGACGCGTGTCAGAATAAAAGCCCCTTAGTCTGTGAAACATGACCTGACATGTCTCAGAGGCACTCGGAACACACACACACACACACACACACACACACTCAACACACACACTTACAGACGCATACAAAACGGCACAAAGCTACAGATACACCCACACACACGTTCAACACACACACACACTCACATATGCATACAAACACACACGTACCTACAGATACACACACGCACGCACAAGCACACGCATGCACACACACACTAACACACACACACTCACTCTCTCTCTCTCTCTCTCCCTCACACACACACACAGACACACATATGCATACAAGCACACACATATACAGATACACATCACACACACACACACACACAAACACACTTACATATGCATACAAGCACACACATACGTACAGATACACACACACACACACACACAGCCCTGCTTACAGTACGTGTGTATTTAAAGTACTGAGGAGCTACTGCTAAATAATGCAAATGTCATGTAAATACCTCCCTAATCTAACTCTCTCTCCGCTCCCTCTCTCTCTACCTCCCGCTCTCTCTCTCTCTCTCTACCTCCCGCTCTCTCTCTCTCTCACTCTCTCTCTCTACCTCCCGCTCTCTCTCTCTCTCTCTCTACCTCCCGCTCTCTCTCTCTCTCTCACTCTCTCTCTCTACCTCCAGCTCTCTCTCTCTCTTGTCTCTTTCTCTCTCCTCTTGTCCTTTCTGTCCTTTCCTCTCTCCTCTCTACCTCCCACTCTCTCGCGCTCTCCCCTTGTCTCTTTCTCTCTCTCTCTCACTCTCTTCCTCTCCTCTCATACTTTCTCTTACTGTCTCCTCTTGCTCTTTCTCTCCTCTCACACATTCTCTAATATTTTATTTTGTTCCTCACTCTCTCTCTCTATCACTCTCTCTCTCTCTCTCTATTCTCACTCTCTTTCTTCTCTTCCTCTCACTGTCTTGATGTTTCCCTCCCTCTCTCTCTCATTCTTATTTCTCTCCCCTTTTCTTTCTCTCTCCTCCCTCCATCCCTCCCTCCCTCTGTCTTGTCTTGTTTTATCCATCCTTCTCTCCAGTAACACTGAGGACAAACTTGGGTGCACTATTGCCACCATCGTCCTATTTTGCATGTTTGTATTTTTTGCTTAGCCTATTTAATGTGTCAATCAATGTTATTTAGGCTATTATTATATTATTATTTATTTATTTATTTTTTTTCATTTTTCTTAATGCTGATTAATTTGGCAACTGTTTGATAGTCTGATGTATTGTGTCTTTTGTGTGCAAATATGTTGTACAACTGATGGTGCAGCGCACCCTTGGGTGCAGCTCACCTAATGACCTCATGTGATTCACCTGTAACCCTTTACCCCTTCAATGATAAAAAGCATTCATGTTGGTAGTCACACTACACACTGACGATGGCTTAGGCCGAAACGCGTCTGTGGACATGGTAGTAATACTGTAAATAAGTAAAGAGAATATACTTGAGAGTGCGGTTTTTCTATTCTAAGTTGTCACCATTTGGCTCGCACCCAAAATTATTGTGAGATTTGGAGTTGAGCGCGCCTGCTCTCACTGACAAACTTGTCCAGCCATCTGCTGGTAAGGTGACACACACACGCACACACACACACACACACACACAGACTGGAGCTGACAGATTCACCCTCGCAGTCTCTCTCACATTCTCCACTACTATACTGAGGACAGATTAGGCTTAGTCTGCCCCAGAAGATGCATGCCAAATCACACTCACACTCAAACATACACACACACATACACACAGTGTCTCCACTCCTGACACACACACTCAAACACACACACATACACGTACACACAGTGTCTCCACTCCTGACACACTCACACACACACTCAAACACACACATACACACAGTGTCTCCACTCCTGACACACTCACACACACACTCAAACACACACATACACACAGTATCTCCACTCCTGACACACTCACACTGTTACGACCCCCTGTGCCTCTTCAGGCCATTGCATGGGCAGTGCAGCCCTAGCTTGCCCAATTAGCTAATCATACACACCTGGTGAAGGTGTGTGGGTATTTAAGGGGTTGTTCTCTCTCTCTTGATTTGGGCACTTTTCTGTTTGGCACCTTCTGTTACAGGCACCTCTGGGTTATCTCTCTCTCTCTCTCTCTCTCTCTCTCTCTCTCCCACTGGCACCTTCTTTCTATCTTGGAACATCACACTGACTTTGGCACACACACACACACAGACATCTTTTGGTAATGGTTATTTATTGCTTTTGGTTACTTTTAAATAAATACTTTATTGGTTAAAGTTATCTCTGTTGTCCCGACTCCCTCTTTATGTTGTGGCTTAGAGCCGGGTCGTAACACACACACACACACATTCAAACACACACATACACATACATACAGTGTCTCCACTCCTGACACACTCACACACACACTCAAACACACAGTCTCTCCACTCCTGACACGCTCACACACACACTCCTGACACACTTACACACACACTCCTGACACACTCACACACACTCCTGACACACTCACACACACACACACACTCAAACACACAGTCTCTCCTACGGTGTTCATTTTAGGACATCCTCAGACTCAGGTGTCAGACTCAGAAAAACATCGGTCATCTTCAGACAAAACAGAAAAACCTCTGTCATCTTCAGACAAAACTGCCTCAGCGTCAGAAAAACCAGACTCAGGTGTCAGACTCAGAAAAACATCTGTCATTTTCAGACAAAACTGCCTCAGCTTCAGAAAAACTTCTGTCATCTTCAGACAAAACTGCCTCAGCGTAAGAAAAACCTCCGTCATCCTCAGATAAAACTGCTTCAAACCAAACTGCCTCAGAAAAAGTGGAGTCAGGTCTCAGAAAAAACGCTGTCAGAAAAATTGGAGTCAGGTCTCAGAAAATCAGGTCTCAGAAAAAACGCTGTAAGAAAAATTGGAGTCAGGTCTCAGAAAAAACGCTGTCAGAAAAAGTGGAGTCAGGTCTCAGAAAATCAGGTCTCAGAAAAAACGCTGTCAGAAAAAACAGAGTCAGACGAAAAAGTCTCAAATGAAAAGTTATTGTGGGGACAGAAGAAGACGACGGATACAGAACGGTGAGTTTAATATTATGCTTAATACGTTATTCTGTCACTGGCAGGGTAGGAATTTCACGGCGGCCACGACGGCCGTGGTAGCCCCTTGCGTTGGCCGTGAAGCCCCTTTGAAAATCATAGTTTTACAGGCCACGGTGGCCTTGGTGCCCCCTTCTTTCAATATTCTGCTTTGTGTCCTATTAATAGCGATTTTTATTTAGCCTGCGGCCTGTCAAAATAATCTTAGCATTCACAGCGCAAATTAATTTAGTCTTTTACGCAGTGGAGAAAGTGACATCGCAAGAAAGTGCGTCCAAATTCACCCATTCTTCTCAGTTGAACTACTCACGAAGTAGCCTATTCATCACACAGACATCACAAGTGATGTCACATGAAAGAGCATCTCAGCTTTTAAACGATGTTAGCCGATAATTGCTGTGTTGAACGGTTCGCGAGAAAAGTAAATAATATAATTCAATTTAATCATACATTCTACTGAAATTTTTGCGTCCATGATCGCCCTACCCATTCATCTCGGTGGAATACTTTACGAACCCTTCTTTTAACACATGACAAACCACATATCAGAATAAACAGCAGACCTTACCGAACATAAAGGTGTAAAGCAGTCCCCTGTACAGTTAGCCGTTCCAGAGTAATCCAGTTTTGAATTTGCAGTACATTTCGACATGCATTGATGTCTCCAAATTTGGGCTTTAAGTTTTACAAGGTGTTTAAATTGTTCCACGTGATTTCATAACGGGCCAAATACAAAATAAATGTTACAAATATCGCCTAGATATTGGTAAATCAGAGGACAGCTGACTAAAAGTTTGTGAAAGTAGCCTGATCACAAAATGCTAAGCATGCATCTAGGCTATTTGAGTTTCTTAAAGATGAGCTGTGCTTAAATTTAAATTGTTCAATACATGATTTCATAGCAGGCCAAATATAAAATAAATGTTATATATAGCCTAGATATCTGTTTTTATTAGATGATCAGATGATTTACAGTTATATGTAATATGTCATGTTTCATGTTTTTGTAATGTTTCATACAATGATGCAGGTCTACTGCAGTGAATAGGCTAAATACAACTTTAGGGGAGAGGATCATTTTTATAGCCTACTACTGTATAGTTAACTTTGGCCTTGGTGCCCATGTGGCCTTTGTGCCCCCCACCAAATATGCCCAACTGGAGGCCAAGTGGCCTTGCCCCCAGAATGGTGAAATTCCAAGCCTGGTCACTGGCATGTTATATTTGGTGCTTGGTTAGATGTAGAAATTATAAGTAAAGGTAGAAAGTGATCCAATGGTATACACATTGTAGGAAATCCATGGATGTAACTTAGCTAACCTCACTTCGCTAGTAACATTAGCAGCTGCTGTAAGGCACATTCCGGAGTAAGCTACGTACTACATACAGCAAAATAATTTGTTTTTCGTAGGATTACGGTACATTCAATGAGCTAGGGAAAAGTGGGTTAAACATTTTTCCACCACGAAAGTCCAGAACGACACCTGGACCATTATTTCTTACTTTTGATAACCGTTTCCCAGTTGTACACTACCTACCAGTAAAAAACCTGCATCATTATCATCACATCATTATTCCCAAACCCCCATAAAGACAAATGTGCTATGTCATGATGTAATACCATATAATACCATTATGATAATACATGAAATAGCAGGTACCAACAACAAGGCACATTTCTCTAAATAAGTTAAGATAACATCTCATATCAAATGAATTCAACAACGCTGCAGTTATTGTTACATTACATTTCAAGTACCTGTCTATCTTTATGTCTGTCTATTATTGTTGTGCAATGACAATGACAACTGCTAACGTTTTATAATGGTATTATATGGTATTACATCATGGCCTAGCACATTTGTCTTTATTTAATACTTAATACTTTTCTGAGACCTGATTTTCTGAGACCTGACTCCACTTTTTCTGACAGTGTTTTTTCTGAGACCTGACTCCACTTTTTCTGACAGATTTTTTTCTGAGACCTGATTTTCTGAGACCTGACTCCACTTTTTCTGACAGCGTTTTTTCTGAGACCTGACTCAGTTTGGTTTGAAGCAGTTTTATCTGAGGATGACAGAGGTTTTTCTGAAGCTGAGGCAGTTTTGTCTGAAAATGACAGATGTTTTTCTGAGTCTGACACCTGAGTCTGGTTTTTCTGACGCTGAGGCAGTTTTGTCTGAAGATGACAGAGGTTTTTCTGACGCTGAGGCAGTTTTGTCTGAAGATGACAGAGGTTTTTCTGACGCTGATGCAGTTTTGTCTGAAGATGACAGAGGTTTTTCTGACGCTGAGGCTGTTTTGTCTGAAGATGACCAATGTTTTTCTGAGTCTGACACCTGAGTCTGAGGATGTCCTAAAATGAACACCGTACTCTCCACTCCTGACACACTCACACACACACACTCAAACACACACACTCCTGACACACTCACACACACACACTCAAACACACAGTCTCTCCACTCCTGAGTTGATCAGGCCCTCCTCCGTTCCTTTATCTGGGTTTGGGGAGAGGAGCGTTATTGAGACGTGGGGAGCATTGAGACGTGGGGAGAGGAGCGTTGTTGAGACGTAGGGAGCATTGAGTCGTGGGAAAAGGAGCGTTGTTGAGACATGGGGAGCATTGAGACGTGGGGAGCGTTGAGACGTGGGGAGCATTGAGACATGGGGAGCATTGAGACGTGGGGAGCATTGAGACGTGGAGAGCATTGAGACGTGGGGAACGTTGAGACGTGGGAAGAGGAGCGTTGTTGAGACATGGGGAGCATTGAGACGTGGGGAGCATTGAGACGTGGAGAGCTTTGAGACTTTGGGAGCATTGAGACGTGGGGAGCATTGAGACGTGGGGAGCGTTGAGACGTGGGGAGCATTGAGACGTGAGGAGCATTGAGACATGGGGAGCATTGAGATGCGTTGAGACGT
>NW_027468576.1:37076956-37086956 GCF_046254945.1 Alosa pseudoharengus | reverse complement strand
GTGATTTGTCAAAAAACCAAAGGGGGGGGGGGGGAGGTTAATCATCAAGCAATCAGCCTAATTCTTTTTTAAGTTAACGGTAGGCCCTATTACATTTCATTTTCTGCGACGGCCACCCCTGTGATGTGGGAGATGGCCTAATTAAGTTCCAGGGCCATGGACAAGGGACAATCACGCGGCCATGGCAGAGGTGGCATAAAACGTAACATAACACCTAATCGATTAAGATTTCACATCATGTCAAAATAATTCCCTAAAGAGACTAAGTAAACAGTTTGCTCTGATGTCGGACTTCGTGTGGCCTGATGTTGGCTTTCCTGTCGACGCGTCATCTGCATCGCTTCGCCCTTTTGATCCTCATCTCTCGAACTTCTGTGCAGGGACCGGACGCACGTCTGGCCCGTTAACAGCGATGAAGAGGAGACTGTTCAGTGTGGACACGTCCTTTCTGTTGCGCTCATAAGTGAGGATGTCATTCACGGCACTAAATGCACGTTCTATTCCCACACTCTGTGTGTACAATGTATTTATGTGCATGGGGGCGTTCGCGTATTCCGAGACTGCCGACAGTTCGGGTCAGGTGAAAGTTAGTTAGTTAGTTGTGTGTAAGAAAACTCAACGTGCCTCAATTGTTTTTTGAATTGTTTTTTACAACAAATCACACCCTGCATACCGGTGATCTGGATATGAGAGAGAGAGGAGAGAGATATTAGAGAGAGATATTAGAGAGAGAGAGAGAGAGAGAGAGAGGATAGAGATATTAGAGAGAGAGAGCTTTGGCAACACTGTACTTACTTACAGTCATGCTAATAAAGCAACCTTGAATTGAATTGAATTGAGAACAGAGAGGTAGAGAGAAAAAGAGGGATGCAAAGAAGTATGTGTACGCATATGTGCGTGTGTGTGCGTACGTGGGTCCGTGTGTGTGTGTGTGTGAACTCTCAGTGGGCCTCTGTTAATCTGTAACAGGCGTGAGGGTAGAGTGGGTGAGGCCAAGCTGTGGGAGGTGTTCTATAGCCCTTAGTGGGGCAGGAGGGGCACTTAGCCCCTGAGTGGGGCAGGAGATTATTCCTCACTGTTAATTAGCACTGACCCCACATTAACTGCAGGACACATTAACACTGCTGTTCACACACACACACACACACACACACAGACATTAACACAAACACACCCCCCCCCCACACACACACACACACAGACACAGACATTAACACAAACACACCCCCCCACACACACACACACAGACATTAACACAAACACCCCCCCCACACACACACACACACACACACAGACATTAACACAAACACACCCACACACACATAAAGACACACACACACACACACACACACATACACACACACATGTACTCTGGTGAGTGTCGCCTGTCCAAGCGTAATACAAAGTACATTCACACACACACACACACACTAGGGTTGTGCAAAATTCCAGAATTGAATTGAAACTGCCTCTTGAATTCCAATTCAATTTCTTGAATTTCACTTGCATTTCAATTGAGGTAGCAAACAGGAAGCAGAATTGCAATTCGAATTTTGCATAACCCTGACACACACACGCACACAAACACATGTGCTCTGGTGAGAGTGGCCTGTCCATGCGTAATACAAAACACATTCACACACACACACACAAACACACACGTACTGTGGTGAGTGTGGCCAGTCCAAGCATAATACAGAACACCAGAGCCATAGCACTGACCGACTGACTGTCACACATGACAAAGATTGGACATGAAGAAGATGACTGTTGGCAAACTCTATGTGTAAAACTAGACGAGCTGTCACTCTGGTCATCCTGTTAGAGCTGGAACATCAGACTCTGGAGAGAAACGAGAATGAGACAGAGCACTGGAGAGAACAACAGACAGAGAGAGAGAGAGAGAGAGAGAGAGAGAGAGAGAGAGAGACATAGAGAGGGAGGGAGAGAGACATAGAGAGGGAGAGAGAGAGAGAGAGACAGAGACAGAGGGGGGAGGGGCGAGAGGTGGGGGGGGCTGGAGACAGAGAGGGGGGGGGGGGTGGGAGGGAGAGAAAGGGGGTAGAGAAAAAAAGACAGAAAGAGGGAGGGAGAGGTGGATGGAGAGACCCTGGGCATAAATCAGCAGTGATGCCAGTAATGCTTTACTTAGTAACGCGTTAGTCTACTTTGACCACTTTCTTCGGTAACGAGTAATCTAACGCGCTACTATTTACAAACCAGTAATCAGATTAAAGTTACTTATCTAAGTCACTGTGCGTTACTATTTTTGTCATTTTCCTTAGTAAAAAGATACACACAATGGAGAGGGAGAGAGAGAGAGGAGTGGTGCGTGTGTGCCTGAAGCGCATCCAAGACAGAGAGCATCCTGGTCTGTTTTGCTAAATCAACCAATCAGTTTTCAGTGTAGGTGGGCTTATACTTAACTTAATTAATCAGTTCAGTCAGTGTATCTAAGAACAGGAGCGTCATGGCAGAGTCAGTGCCCCTCAAAAAAGAACATTTAAGACCCATTTCACATCAGACTACACAAAAGTGTACCTAATTGTCTCATAAGAGTAAAACATAATGATAGTCTTGCACACTGCACTGTTTGTAACAGTGACTTTAGCATTGCTCACGGCGGGTTAAATGATTGCAAGACTTGTTGAGGTGAGTTTAACAAGTGTAATTTAATTTGCATATTACTCAGGCCTATACTAGATGGCTAGTTGCCAAGGCTACATGAAAAGGCCAAACTACCAAAATCTACATATTTTGCTATCACAATTTCTATCAATAGGCCTTCCTTATTTGGTGTACTGACTAGACATTATTGAACAAACATCTGAATTTCAGTATCTAAGTAGGTTATGTTGGGATGTCTGCTATACATTGTTGACATTACTGTTAAAATGCACTTCCAGTATAGTGAGTATTGGCAAAACCGGTTATCATTTTTATGTTGAGGTGGTGGGGGTGTTGTCGGCAGCTGCTGAAAGTAACTAATAAAGTAACTTGTAATCTAACTTAGTTACTTTTAAAATCAAGTAATCAGTAAAGTAACTAAGTTACTTTTTAAAGGAGTAATCAGTCAGTAATCAGATTACTTTTTCAAGGTAACCGTGGCAACACTGTAAATGAGTGTGCCTCCACTAAGTATTCAGGTAATGTGGTCAGATCTTTTAGTTTTCATGAGAACATTTGCTGCTGTTGCTGCATCAGGTCTGTTTGATGGGCTTTTTAGGAAGGCTTGTGAAAGCCCATTGCAGCAATCAACTTTTTCTCTATGAAACTCCCCCTCGCTCGGTCTGAAGCTCTTTTCCTTTTCTTTGCATCTTCCGTCAAGGGTTTTCGCTGCTTCTTCGCCGGCTCTGCCATTATACACACGTTTGCAACAATCGCTAGCGTTTTGTTAGCCTGCCTCTGTGCTGTGGATGCAGGATGTAAACTGATCCTGCTTCGGTCGGCAGGTACGATACACTGAACTTGCAAGCAGGATATTCTTCCTACAGGCAGTAAGGGCGGGCGAGAGAGTCTTCATTCGCCCTGTAATGAGTCATTTATGTAACCATATACAGACTTGCGAAGATGAGTAATTAACACGAAAACGTCCTTCATCCTTCGCTTTAAGCCTCTTTATGTCAAGAAAATTGGCATCTTTCCTCCTTTTTACCAAATATAATTACGTTTTTTCTTTGTTCAGCTGAAGAGAATTGCGAGAAACCCATTTGTTAATTTTGTCAAAACATATCAGTCATTAGGATCTACCTGGTGACAAGGGTAACGATGGATAACGACAAGTAACGATGGATGTCATCAGCATTCTGTGATAGGAAATCAAATTGCTCTTGATAATTTGTCCAAGTGGAAACACATTTAAGGTTGAATAACATCGGATACATACCCTTTTGTTTTTTTTTTTCTGTGTGCAATAACTCTGTCTGACACCATTAGCCTAGCTTAGCATAACCATTAGCCTAGCTTAGCATAACCATTAGCCTAGCTTAGCATAACCATTAGCCTAACTTAGCATAATTCACTGGAAGTGGGGTGCACCAGAGCGTAGAGAAGAGCTGTGGGAGTACAGACACACCTCCAGCAGCTGCAGGTAGCACACACACACACACACACACACACACACACACACACACACACAGGTGTGTGCCAGACCCTCGGAGTTACACACAGAGCAGGTGAGAGCTGGTTTCTTGTCTGGTGTGCTCCAGTCTGTCGGCTGGTTATGATGCTTTGGAGAGCTGCCAGGCTTTTCCTTCTGACTGATTCCCAGCCTTGTGGAAGTCAAGGACCAGAGCAGAGCAGAGACAAACACACGCACACACACACACACGCACACTTACACACACACAAACACACACGCACACTTACACACAAACACCCGAGCAGATCAGAGAGAGCAGCTGTCATCCCAGGGCTCAGGGCTCCAGAGTGATGCTCCCTGCAGACGGAGGGAGACAAACCCTGGTCACTAGGCCAGCCACGCACTCCAGAGAGACAGGAAGAGGAAACTGGTCTCTGCGCTAGCTGGTCTGTAAACTAGCCAGCCGGTCCCCCAGCTAACCAGCCAGTCTCTTAGCCAGTCAGTCGGGCCCCCAGCTAACCAATTGGTCTCTTACGTAACTAGTTTTCCAGAGCAATGTTTCCTGCAGACAGACTGACAGTAAGAGGACTCTGGTCTTTGAGCTAGGCAGGCAGTCTCTCAGACAGTCACATTATCTTTCCACCCACTCTTGCACTCTGGATGACTAAGATGGACAGGTGTTATCTGGTGCCCACAGGTCACATTGAAGCCTTTTTTTTTATTTTGTTTAATTTCTTTAAATCTTACAGTATTTTACAGTAATGTAGACTTAGGGTCTTGATGCATTTGATTTTTATTGTATCACAGAGCAACCACTAGTTGAAAACGGTCTCTCAGCCAGCCAGTGTCTCAGCCAGTTATAGTCTCTCAACTAGCTGGTCTCTCAGCTATCCAACTGATCTCTCAGCTAGCCAGTCAGTCTCTCAGCTATCCAACTGATCTCTCAGCTAGCCAGTCAGTCTCTCAGCTATCCAACTGATCTCTCAGCTAGCCAGTCAGTCTCTCAGCTAGCCAACTGGTCTCTCAGCTAGCCAACTGATCTCTCAGCTAGCCAACTGGTCTCAGCTAGCCAACTGATCTCTCAGCTAGCCAACTGATCTCTCAGCTAGCCAGTCAGTCTCTCAGCTAGCCAACTGATCTCAGCTAGCCAACTGATCTCTCAGCTAGCCAACTGGTCTCAGCTAGCCAACTGATCTCTCAGCTAGCCAGCCGGTCTCATAGCTAGCCAGCTGGTCTCAGCTAGCCAACCAGTCTCTAAGTTAGCCAGCCAGTCTCTTAAATAGCAAGTCAGTCTGTAAACTAGCCAGTTGGTCTGTAAAATAGCCAGCCCATCTGTAATCTAGCCAGCCGGTCTTTAAACTAGCCAGCCATTCTGTAATTAAGCCAGCCAGTCTGTAACCTAGCCAGTCAGTCTGCAAGTTAGCCAGTCAGTCTGTAATCTAGCCAGCCGGTCCGTAAGCTAGCCAGGCGGTCTCTCAGCCAGCCTGTCTCACAGGCAGTCATCCCGTCTCTGCTGGTTACAATGCTGTGGCCATGCCCTTCCTTATGCATTATGGATTGGTGAAAATATATGATTTGTGCTGTGCATCAGCCATTCCATAATTCTCTCTCCTCACAGGAAGCAGCAGCCCTAAGCAGTGCTTGTGTAATAGTGGTATACATTATAAATGCAGCGAACATGAAATATATATACAGAGCTGATAGATGACGACCTTCCCACCAGTTTACTTACTTTATGAACTAATACAACACGACAGCATGCAAACAGCTCGTTACAAGTACAGCCAGCTTTCAGAAACGCAGGAGACTTTATCCACTAAACACACTCAACTAAACACACTCAACACTTTATCCACTAAACACACTCAACTAAACACACTCAACACTTTATCCACTAAACACACTCATCATTGTCGTCATCATCATCATCATCAACTCTTTTGGCTATAGATCTCCCTCTGCTTGTGATTTCTTCATCACTGTTGACATCATCATCATCATCTTCTCTGTCAGAGTGACAGCTTCTTGGCTATAGATCTCCCTCTGCTTGTGTTTCTGCTTCAGAGTCGAGCTGAAGTGATGGCAGATGAGAAAGCCGGTCTGCCCGTCTGAGAGACGCTCAGGCTTTCAAATAGAGGCCACTTAATTACTGGAGCTGAAAACAAACTCTGCGTCCCGGCGACAGTGCTACAGAGGGAGCCGTAAGTCACTTTATGAGTCGCTCTCGGTGATTAAAAAACCTGACCGAGATAAAAAGTCAAACAGGGCCAACGCCTCACTCCTCTCCAAAGCTCTGACGGAGCGAGGGATGGGGGGGTGAAAGAGAGCAATAGTGGAAGAGATGGATAGAGAGAGAGAGAGAGAGAGACACACACACAGAGAGAGAATGTGTGTGTGTGTGTGTGTGTGTAAAAGAGAACAAGAGAGAGAGAGAGAATGTGTGTCTAAAAGAGAACAAGAGAGAGAGAGAGAATGTGTGTGTGTGTGTGTAAAAGAGAACAAGAGAGAGGAAGAGAGAGATGAGTGAAGGGTGATAGAAGGTGGGGAGAGAGAAGGAAAGAGGGACAGAGAAGGAGAGAGGGAGGGAGAGTGCCTCTGAAAAGAGGGGTGAAAAGGCTTGTAGCATCTTGTGGAAAATCCAAACATAAACACACGCACATCCCACACAGAACTGAAAAATACATAAAAGGCTAAAGACATAAAAACTCGACATTAAATAGAGTTTTGAATAATGTCAATTTAGTAAAGGAGTTTGCTGACATTACATATTTTGAAATCTTATTTGACTTATTCTTGTCTTCAGCACATTCTGACTGGCTTGCTTTTATTTGCTTAACCCTTTAGGCGCCAGAGGTTTTTTTTTCGAAACGTTCGATTTTGACATCTTCATTTCAAAAGGCTATATCTTAAAAGTGATAAGAGATAGAGACTTTCTGTAAATTAGAGAAATATTAACGATGACCCAAAGTTTATGTAGGGATTAAATGTTTATATTTAATTTGCATATTATGACGTCATATGGTGGCGGCCATCTTGGATTATAGAATTTTCATGAAAAGTCGCATGTTTGAATGATAAAATGCACCACTTATTTCCCCCCAAAATGTCCCTCACCTTCTGTATGCTATATTGCACAATACTGAATGCTCAGGTAAATACTAAGTAGTAAACAAACTATGTAAATCATTACTAATAAATGGCAGAAACAAACCAAATGCATGTAGCGGTAGGCGTCTTTTGCTGTAGAGATTTTCCATTTACTACATACAGTAGGCACTCTTGATTACATGTATGGGGAACATATATATTATTCAGATGACACACAAACACAAGTAGACAAGACCTGTTTAGTTCAAAAGCTCACTTGCCACGGCAAGGCACAGATCAGGAGTGAGATGACGAGACAAGAAAGAGACAATGTTAGTATTTGTTTTCTTTTTGTTGTTTTTGTTGATGTTTTTTTGTTTGTTTTTTTCTTAGCTGACAAAGACACACACATCACAAGGACATGAACACACAAAAAAGAACATATATATGTCCTAAATGGTCAGGGAAATAGATAATCAACAGTGTAAATCATTACTAATAAATGTCTGAATTTTTTTTTTTATGTAGCAGGCCTTTTGCTGTAGAGCAGGGGTGGGCAACTAATTTCCCCAAGGGGCCACATGACAAACTGGGACTGTTGAGGAGGGCCGGACCCAAAATACCGAACTCAAGTCTGAACTCAATTCTGTTCAATTCTATTCTGTTCTTGTATAACATTAAGTAAATCATATGGTTTTGTTTACTAGTCGTAAGAACAGATGAAAATGTGAGGGAGACAAAGGAAAAACAGCAATATTTAATCTATGTCCAGTATTTAATCCTCATTCTAAAAAATGATTTTTTTTTTCAAGACTGATATAAAAAAGTACTACAATATCTATAATTAGGCTAGGTCATGAAAATGTGAAGGAGTCAGTACAACCATTTCATCAACACTCAGCAATATTTCATCATTAAATCATTACCATCATTAAATTAACTCTATGCAGAATTAGACTATGAAAATGTGGAGCAGACAATAGTAGGCCGTCATTAGTTAATCAACATGCACAAAGAAAACTATTTTAAAAATGTAGGCTATGTTTTTGCTTTAACTTTATGCACATAATGTGATTGGTCAACTCGCTCTGTGTGTTGAGCCGGCTGCTTCAAGCAACCTGTGGGTAGTTTTGCAAATAAACTCAGACATATTTTGGTTACAATTATGGGGTTATCCGATTGTAAACTGTCTATCTGCCAGTAACGTTTTGAAATGAACTCATCGCCAATGAGCAGCAGTAGGAGTTCGTTCTAACAACCTTTGCGGTGGTGAGCGACGCAGACATAAGAGACACAAAACTTTGAAAGGTTTACGCCGACGTAAAGGCAACTGCATTGTGTCGACGCAGAAGCATAAATTCTATTCACCAGCACATCAGTGAGGGTGTTTACGTCGTATGCATCCACGCACAAATGTATGGGCGTACAAATAGCAGTCGCTTTCAAAATAAAAACAACGATATTGATTTGCATGCATTATCTCTATGCTAGGCTCTTGACTATTGTTCTTTCATGGACCTTACGCGGGCCGGTCAGGGAAAGCCCACGGGCCGGATGTGGCCCGCGGGCCATATGTTGCCCATGTATGCTGTAGAGATAATGACTATCCATATCCATATCCTATCCATACAGGGCCGGCATTCCCATCATCTTGTGATAGACTATGCATGGCCTAATGGCTCTCCTGCCCCGTGTCACCACCTATGCTCCTGTTGCGAGCAGCATGGCCAGATCTGCCTCGCACTCGCGTCGAGTGGAGAGAATTTGCGCAGCTCGGACTAGGCCTACTGTCATTCTCATTGCGACACCCCACACTGCCTCTACGTTCCCCCCTAACTGTCCTATGAGCACTTCGACCTCGTCTAACATACCCAGTGGCATTAGACAAAGGCTCCACCACGTTACTGTCGCCGCGATTTCGGAGAGGCACACGTTCAGAAGACAGAAGACATAGCTAGCGCTATGGACATTAGGCTACCTCCAGCCTCGTTCGCCACACCACTAACACCCTGCTAACTTCCCGATGAACACTCCGAACCCGTGAAACATTATTCCCACCAGTGACATTGGGCAAACGATTCAACGTTTGTGCTTGGTGTAAGCTAAACTATGGAGTAAACTCTCACTTTGTCCAGCTGCATCATTGCAAGGCAGGGACGCATCTGAAGCCTCACTAAACGAATCACCATCATTTTCTGAAGGCAGATATTCCCCTTCAGAATCAGGGTCCGCGAATGGAAGACCCAACACTTCATTTCAGGTAAACGTTTTTGATGCCATTAGACGATAATCTAATGCAAATACTCGCTGACGTTGACAATATCGCTCTGACAAAGTGGCTCACACGCACACTAGCTCCGGTATTTCACGCATTGATTCAATGCGCTGTAGCTAGAAGGTTTTGTTTAAAGCATGCCCCTTTTTCGACTCGGGGATGACGTATGACATGTCTGCCATCTAGTGGAGTGGAGGTCGAATGAAATAGGACACCCTATTTGACTAAATCGGCCGTTTTATTCAGTACCGCATCTTGTCGAGTAAACTCAACTGTGGCGCCTAGAGGGTTAACAGCAACTTGTAAGAGGCTATGTGTGTGTGTGTGACTGGCTTGCTTTGACAAAACAGACTTGGGTGGGTGTGACAAACAGCATCTTTCTGTATGAGAATCCGGCAAAGAACCTCTCGTACGAACCTCTCCTACGAACCTCTCATACGAACCTCTCATACGAGTCTCTTATCCGAATCTCTCATACGAGTCTCTCATCTGAACCTCTCATACGAGTCTCTCATACGAACCTCTCATACGAGTCTCTTATCTGAACTTCTCATACG
>NW_027468576.1:37061956-37064456 GCF_046254945.1 Alosa pseudoharengus | reverse complement strand
AGCTCTTAGCCTATTGCCTCTCTCTATATATGCATTTCTTACTGACCTGTCTTAATATATATTTATATATCCCTATACAGTATATTAGATGGTCTTAACATGAACTAACCTATTGCACATTTATGAAAGTGAATTCATCCATTTAAATCTGTATGATCTGAACTTTTATGTAGGTAGGCTAACTCTTCTTAAGTATGAACTTGCACAACACTGCCTACAGAACAGACCTCAAATTTCCAGCAGTGAAATGTGCGTTCCTGACACATCTGTTCCTGGCACATCTGTCTAAAGTCTACTTTCTTGGCTGGTTGTGAAATTACTGCTCATATTTTCAAGGCTGTACATTTTTTATTTGTCACTTACTATCAATTTTCTTGTACATTTAATGCCATTTATGTGCGTTTTGTTTTTTATTCTGTTAAAAAAAAACACATTTCTACATTGTCTTACAGTTCATAATCATGTGATGGGACCATATGCACCAAATTGAAAGAGCTTTTTGACTAAGTACCTTAAGAGTGTATTGTTACAATGTAATAGAGGCCATCACAAAGAAAATAGGTAGGCATCCTGCATGACCCATTCCAAATTAATTGTCTCCAATATAATAAATACAACACATTGGGCTTGGCAATAACATTGGCAATACTACTTTCACACAAGTGATGGCACCCCTGCAAACTAGTTTTGGTGATTTGGTCAATAGGCTGATTTCAGTCTTCATGCTACAGACGCAGTTTGCTGATTTGGTCAATAAGCTGATCTCAGTCTTCATGCAACAGACACAGTTTGGTGATTTGGTCATACAGACGCAGTTTGCTGATTTGGTCAATAGGCTGATCTCAGTCTTCATGCAACAGACGCAGTTTGCTGATTTGTTCAATAAGCTGACTTCAGTCTTCATGCTACAGACACAGTTTGGTGATTTGGTCATACAGACACAGTTTGGTGATTTGGTCAATAAGCTGACTTCAGTCTTCATGCTCTACATACAGACACAGTTTGGTGATTTGGTCAATAAGCTGACTTCAGTCTTCATGCTCTACATACAGACACAGTTTGGTGATTTGGTCAATAAGCTGACTTCAGTCTTCATGCTCTACATACAGACACAGTTTGGTGATTTGGTCAATAAGCTGACTTCAGTCTTCATGCTACAGACGCAGTTTGCTGATTTGGTCATACAGACGGGTCATTCCGTGTCAAATCACCCAGTGGCTGGCAGGTCACCCTCTCCCAAAAAATCTGAAAAAAATCACAGGTGTTTGTAGACCAAACCTATGCATAAATCTTAAATGGTATATCTGTATCACTAATGGTTCCAAAACTACAGCCAATAATGCTGGAAGTTGAACAAAAAGGATTGTTCACCACAATGCTTAAAATGACTTGAAGTTTCAAAGGGCTGTAGTTTTGCAACGA
The DNA here is from genome assembly GCF_046254945.1 of Alosa pseudoharengus. Classification (NCBI taxonomy): domain Eukaryota; kingdom Metazoa; phylum Chordata; class Actinopteri; order Clupeiformes; family Clupeidae; genus Alosa; species Alosa pseudoharengus. Next base: position 37,063,034 of record NW_027468576.1, on the reverse strand, counting down.
TTAGTTATACAGATATACTATTTAAGATCTATGCATGGATTTGGTCTACAAACACCTGTGATTTTTTTCAGATTTTTTCGGAGAGGGTCACCTACCAAATTGCGCTGAAATTGGGTGATTTCACACGGAATAACCCAGATGCAGTTTGCTGATTTGGTCAATAAGCTGACTTCAGTCTTCATGCTCTACATACAGACGCACAGATGGACATGCTGAAGAAGTGGACAACAGCAAGCAAGAGAGACAGAGACGGCTCCAGATGGTCTCTCCCTCCCTCCCTCTCTCCCTCTCTTTCTCTCTCCCTCCCTCCTTCCCGCTTCCTCTCTTTCTCTCCCTCTCCCTCTCTCTCTCTCTCCCTCCCTCCCTCTTTCTCTCTCTCTCTCCCTCTCTTTCCCTCTCTCTCTTCTTCTCTCTCCCCCCCTCTCTCTCTTTTCTCCTTGTCTTTAGGGCTATTTTAAACATTCAGTAGGAAGCCCTGTGGAAGGCATTCAAATCATTATTGATCATAAAGAATAGCCATAAAGCATGTGACCTCTACAGTAAACCCAAGGACACGGCCTCTCTCACACAAGCCCTTTAGAATCCCCTCACAGGCATGTCCATGTTTAAGACGAGGATACTGCCACACACACACACACACACACACACACACACACACACACACACACACACACACACACACACACACAAAGACAGACACACACACACACACACACACACACACACACACAAAACAGGTCAGACACAAAGCATCACTGCAGGAAGCCATCCATTACATGGCTAGTTGTGGATCTCACCCACTGTGTGCTCCAGAGTGCATCCCCACATGCTGTGCTGTCTGTCTGTGTGGACGGGGGTTCTTTCAACCTTGTTTTTCCCTCAGGTGTGTGTACGTGTGTGTGTGTGTGTGTGTGTGTGTGTGTGTGTGTGTCTGTGTCTGTGTGTCTATAGGCCTTTTCACACAGAGATTACACTAAATTTGCGGGAAGAGGAGACGTCTTTTTGCCGCAACGCGTGTCTGAAAACGAGGTGAAAATTTGGCGGCCTGCTGATCTGTTCACATGATGCGCCATTTTGG
>NW_027468576.1:37054456-37056956 GCF_046254945.1 Alosa pseudoharengus | reverse complement strand
GTTTACATTAACCACCTCATAGGATCCATTATGAGAGAGAACCATCTCTACAGCAGTTTACATTAAACACCTCATTATGAGAGAGAACCATCTCTATAGCGGTTTACAGTAAACACCTCATAGGATCCATTATGAGAGAGAACCATCTCTACATCAGTTTACAGTAAACACCTATTTATGAGAGAGAACTATCTCTAAGTAAACACCTATTTATGAGAGAGAACCATCTCTACAGCAGTTTACAGTAAACACCTATTTATGAGAGAGAACCATCTCTACAGCAGTTTACATTAAACACCTATTTATGAGAGAGAACCATCTCTACAGCAGTTTACAGTAAACACCTCATAGGATCCATTGTGGTAGAGAACTTACAATTTACATGATCAGGAAGAACCATCACTAAAATATCTTAAACTACATATACCATAGAACATGGAACCATATTAAGATCTTACAGTGCACCTTATGAGGATGAACCATCTCTGAAGCTTTTATCATACATTACAGGGAGGAACCATCTCCTAAACATCTTATTTCCTTATGCGCTCTCTCAAAAGGAGAACCATCCCGACATTGTCCCTTATAAGAACTAACGACGGGCGACATTATTGTCTACGGAGGGCCAAGCGTCTGAAAGATCCATTTTAAATACCGTGTGGGCCAGTACCATCTTGAGCAGTCCTGGGGTCCATCTCCACTTGTCCTTGAGCAGTCCTGGGGTCTCCGTGTGACCTTGAGCAGCATTGGGATCCATCTCCGTATGACCTTGTGAGATAAAGACACACCTGGGAGGTGCAGCCACTGTTGGCCTGCTGTATTGGATTTCACACATTCTCAAGGTGAGTGTGTAGGTCTGTGTCGGTGTGTGTGTGTGTGTGTGTCTGTGTGTGGAAGAAAGATAGAGAGAGAGAGAGAGAGAGAGAGAGAGAGAGAGAGAGAGAGGGAGAGAGAGAACGAGAGGGGGGTGGGAATTTAGAGTTCTTACTGTAGATAGGGAATTGTCAGAGGAATTGTAAGATTGGACTGCTTTCTTTTGCAAGGGCGTTTTTTGCAAATGTTTGTTAAGAGGCTCGTTCTGGCCGGTACCTTCCTGTCAACAGCAGGAAATCCAGTCAAGTGGCAGCAGTAGCAGACATGTGTACATGAGGGTGTTTGTTATTAAAGCCAGAAATCTCTGCAGATGAGGGTGTTTGTTATTGAAGCCAGAAATCTCTGCAGATGATGGTGTTTTTTATTGAAGCCAGACATCTCTTCAGATGAGGGTGTTTGTTATTGAAGCCAGAAATCTCAGATGATGGTGTTTGTTATTGTAGGAGCCAAAAGGACTTATTTCAGTGTCTTTCTGAGTCATCTTCCTCTAGTGCAGTGGTTCTGAAACTTTTTCTGTCATTCCCCACTTTGGAAGGGGGGAATTTTCAAGCCCCACCGACCCCATCAACTCGGCAAAATGGTAACGTTAAAAAAGAAAGACATTATTAAAGATTAACCGCCCCATTCTTTGCGAACCACTGCTCTAGTGGCAGGGCCTTCAATCTGTATAAGTATAAGTATATATATTCTTTTGAACCCGTGAGGGAAATTTGGTCTCTGCATTTATCCCAATCCACGAATTAGTGAAACACACTCAGCACACAGTGAACACACAGTGAAGTGAAGCACACACTAATCCAGGCAGGTGATGCTACCTGGAGTATGGGGCCAGAAGCAGAAGTCCTGGGAGAAGCCACTTCATTGAATCTTAAGTTTATCTTTCAATCCTTATTTTACTTGAACAGCTTATTCATATTAAACCTACAGTATTTTTTGGCATTCCTTTTTGCAGGTTTAATATGAATAAATGGTTCGGCAATATTCTCTTTTGGATTCACCTGGCCAGACACGGTCACCTGAGTCAGACACACTCACCTGGTCAGACATGCTAACCTGGTCAGACGCACTCACCTGATCAGACAAGCTCAAGCTACATACGGAAAATCAGGACTTACTTGACTCAAGAAGCTACCCAACTTCTGGTTCAGGCAATAGTGATCTCACGACTTGACTACTGCAACGCCCTCCTGACAGGTCTCCCAGCCTGCGCAGTGAAACCCCTTCAGATGATCCAGAACGCGGCGGCACGCCTGCACATGTTACCCTGCTGCTCATCCAGCTAAACTGGCTACCTAAGGCTCTAACGCTTGCCTACAAAGTAGTCTCCGGTTCTGCTCCCGCCTACTTGAATGCCCTCATACAGACATACGCTACCTCTAGACCGCTGCGCTCCTCAGACGAACAACGTCTAGCTCTACCACCGATACGCTCAGGCCAATCCAAACTTTTCTCATCTGTTGTTCCTCGTTGGTGGAACACACTGCCAGTTCCTACAAGGGCAGAGTCATCCCTCTCCATTTTCAAAAAACTCCTGAAGACCCAGCTCTTTAGAGAACATCTCCTCTCATAGCACCACTTACAACAAGTCTTGCTGATCCTAGCATTTACCAACCGTCTTGAACTGACA
>NW_027468576.1:37046956-37049456 GCF_046254945.1 Alosa pseudoharengus | reverse complement strand
CTGGACACACACATGTGATCTGATCATTTCTGTGTGTTCCTGACGTGTGTCCAAACATAACAAAACACACCAGAGAGGTATCTCACCCCTCCCTTCAGTATCTCACCCCTCCCTTCAGTATCTCACCCCTCACTTCAGTATCTCACCCCTCCCTTCACCCCTCCCTTCAGTATCTCACCCCTCACTTCAGTATCTCACCCCTCCCTTCAGTATCTCACCCCTCACTTCAGTATTCCCAGAGAGGCAGCTCACCCCTCCCTTCAGTATTCCCAGAGAGGCAGCTCACCCCTCCCTTCAGTATTCCCAGAGAGGCCGCTCACCCCTCCCTTCAGTATTCCCAGAGCACAGTGATGTGTTTTTGTTTGGGGTAAAGGCTGTCCCCAATTTGTTTGCTTCCGGTTTTATAAGTATAGATACTTTTTTGATCATATGAGGGAAATTTTGGCTCTGCATTTATCCCATCCGTGAATTAGTGAAACACTCAGAGCACACAGTGAACACACAGTGAGGTGAAGCACCCGGAACAGTTTACAGGGCGCTTGCTACAGCGGCGCTCGGGGAGCAGTGAGGGGTAAGGTGCCCACATTAAGGTAAGCAGTGAGGGGTAAGGTGCCCACATTTTTCCTACTGGTCGGGGATCGAACCAGCAACCCTTTGGTTTCAAGCCCGAAGGCCTAACCAGTAGGCCACAGCTGCCCAATTTGTACATTTTACTCACAGGATGGGCAGCTAGCAGCTTGTGAGGAGACGTTTGCTGAATGTGACAAACAATGTCATGGGCTTGACTGCACCTTTAACTCCTAAAAAGACAGTGCAGGAACACTGAATGAAACTCTAGATCCACCATGAAATCCATGAAGATGTTCTGTACATATAACTCTTTCTTATCTAACATCATCAGTAGAAGTATAAATAACACTAGTGTAGTATTTTCAACTGTCTAGAAGCTAACATATCCCCCCTCGCAATTAGCACCTGAACTTCTCTCAGCTAACAAATGCAATGAATTTGCATCTTTTTGCTGACGTCCTTGAAAACAGCTGTCATAAAGCTCCTACTCAAGAAGAGTAATCTGGAGGCAAAACAAGGTAACACTTTATTTTAAGGGGTGCTTGTTCAAACATTGATTGAGAACAAAATTACCTTAATTGGTGGACTTTTGAGAAAAATAACTACATTAGGGTCCCTACAGACAAACCGGAAACTTTGAAAGTGTACAGAGAGGTTAAAACAAGACCACCACACTACCACAAGTGTAATTATATTTTGAAGATTGTCAGTGGTATAAAATGCCGTTGGTTTTTTTAAGTGCTAGCTGCCCCCTTAGCTTTCACTATAAGCCCATTCAGTGTTCATGCTTTGGCAAAGTTTTGTATGTAAAAGTACTTCTTATTACACGTGTACTGTACTAATGATCTGTACTGTAGGTACACAAAAATACATTATGTATGGACAACATAAGTATGTCATATTAAATATTGTTATATAGGTTGTACACTGTACTTCATTATGTAGATACACTGGCACTAGAACCCCTTAAAATAAAATGTTATCCCACCTTCTTGATATTAAATGGCTTTTTTCAGTTTACTTTCAGTCAGGTGTCTCTAGTGTCAGTACAGGTCAAGTCCAAGGTTGCACGTCTTGTCAAACAGCCACGAACATTGCAGGGTTTCAGAATCATTATAACTTTCAGTCTCTGCATGAAAAATCGACACAAAAGTTGAAATCTTACCCTCAGACAGACGGTGCAGGAAGACAACCGGTAGACAGAATCGATACAAGAACTCATCCATTCCATCAGCCATCAAGATGCTAGCAATTAGCAGCATGACTCTATTACGCTGTATTAGGATCTATTGATCTATTGTAGTATTGTCTATTACAGGTCTGGCTATGGTCAGAAGGCCCATGTGAAGCTTGAGCCCGTTTGGGTTGGAGCCTGTACTGTACTGTACTGTATGTACCAGGTGGAAGATGTTTGCGATGCTGTCCAATATGTCGTGAGGTGAGTGATGCGGTGACGTGCAGAGCATGTACGAATGTATAATGTATACGCATGTACGAATGTATAATGTATACGCATATATGAATGTATAATGTATACAGAATGTTGTGTATCATGTATGTTGTGATTCTGTGGAATACACTGCATGTTATCTGACGCAGTGGCTTGGAGTCTAAGATGAATTCCCCTCTAAGGACAATAAAATATACCTTACCTGCACACACACACACACACACACACACACACACACACACACACACACACACACACACACACACACACAGACACACACACGGACACACACACACACACAGACAGACACACACACACACACACACACACACACACACTCTAACAGACATGTATCGGCTTCATCTGTGCTCCCTTGACGCGGTCACTAAATAAACTGCTGGCTTTTAGATGCCATCAGCCCTGATGGAGCTGACCTGATGGCAGAGATAGTAGCCTGCACACACACACACACACACACAT
>NW_027468576.1:37014456-37024456 GCF_046254945.1 Alosa pseudoharengus | reverse complement strand
GAAGCTTCTCTGCGCCTTCACGCACTCTTTTGTAGCTGACTTGTAATCAAAAGACTTCCAGTCTGTGCCGTAAATGTACACATTACCAAACTGCTGCAGGAGGGCATGGTATTCTTGTGGCAGGAGAATTGTGTCGATCCTTCTGATTTTCTGCTCAATCCTGCCAAAAACTCTATCTGCGGGGAGATAGCTGTGCCCCCTGACTGGAAATGTGTGCTCGATGCAAAGATTGGGGAAGGTTTGCCTTAGCTCCATGAGCATGGAGACCATGGTCATATTTTTGTTTAGTCCATAGCACGAGTCACTGAAGAGCCGAAGCCCCTTGGATCTGTGAATTTGACTGGCAAGGCGAACTGTGAAGCAGACATTCAAAGCAGATGCAATCATGTTGCTGTCCTTGGGACCCTGATTTTCCTGCCACACATAGAGATGGACATCCTCTTTTGGCTGCCGACTATTCTCTCCATGGTGTCTTACAACACCAAACAGGTAGAGATACAGCTGACGAGAGTAGTAGGCCTGCCCTATTGGAGTTTTGGGAAGGATCAGATTCTGCATCATGTCAAAGCAGACAGACACAGAATCCTTCGCAACTCTGCCTAGTAGGTCATAGAAAACACGAGCTCTACGACGATGCAAAATGAATGATGCAGATTCTATCTGCCTCTCTGCTTCTGTCATATTCGGATCTGTGATTCTGAATTTGTATTTGGCACAATCAGAACATGCATCAGTTGCTGGGTGGCCGAAGCCAAGATTGAAATTTTTGGCAAAAACAGAGTAGTAGAGGGAGTAGCTTGTGTGTGCGTGGTTTAGAGCCTCAAAGAGCCCATGCACACTGAGGTCAGCTGGCAGATACCTGCGCCCAGGTGCTCCCCTCCGCCCATAGTGACTGGCCCTGCACGTGAAGGTCTTGATGTGATTTATGATCAGTTGCCTTCTACTGTCGTTCCCCTCGATGTTTCTCGCACCACCTCTTCTCTCCGGACGAGCCTCTGCAGTCTCAGCATAATACCGGGCAACCCGGGAGGCCCGGTCTTTGCTGATTCCTGTGGTAAAGTGAAGGTAAATTAATGAATTAGATCGACTTCAATGTAAAACCAACATGCATACACATCATTACACACACTATACACATAGTCCAGTACAGAATCAACTTAAAACACTTCTTTTGATGTTCCAAGTAGCTTAGTTTTAGCGAAGTAGTCTAGAGCATTGTCTCGCAACCTTTTTTGACACCCAATAATGTAGATTTCGCACTCACACACATGTGCACGCGCACACACACACACACACACACACACATCCCAAACTTCCCCATCCCCATACTCCCTAAACCAGGGGTGGGGAACCTTTTTCATTCTCTAGGATCCCTAAATATAACTTAATTGTATTGCAAATGTAATTTCTTTACAAAATATGTCATTTCATGTGAAGCTGCACAACATTAAAATTATACCGGGGACCGGCCCTCGAAACATAGGTTCCCCACCCCTGCCCTAACCCATACCGCCCCCTCTGCCACCAACACCACTTTAAAGCCTCTCTGACACACACACACGCATGCATGCACGCACACACACACACACACACACACACACACACACACACACACACACGTTCCCTTTACCACACCTCTTCCCCTTGCTTCCCTTAACACCACTTTAAAGCCTCCTGGACTGTCACCAAATAAACAAACACACACACACACACACAGTGTGTGTGTGCACTCCCCCCTGCCCCTTGATTCCTTCCCTGAACACCGCTTTACAGCCCCAGTCTCCTCCACTATCTCCATCAGACAAGCAGATAAACACACACACACACACACACACACACACACACACACCTTCCTACTACATTTCATAAAGGGTCTGACCAGTAGCACCAGTAAGACATGAACACTTTCACCCCTGGAGTTTACAAACAGTTAGCACCGCTTTGTCTAGAAATGGCTTTAGCCATCCACTACACAAATAAAGGGTTGTGTATCATTACTTTTCTCTGATAAGTAGCCAAAAAACAATCCTTCTAATAGTATAAAACATGACGCCCATCAGTGTAACTACAAAGGAAAATCACATACAAAACGGATTTCAACTATTCCAAACATGAAAACTGTACTCACCCAAAACTGACAGGAATGTGGCCTTGCAAACTGGCAATTTGTTGGGGTGCTCATCCCACAGCAGGCTGTATTTCACGGTGACATTCCTCCCCTTCTGTCGGTTTTCGTCGTTCTGACGCTGCCGTTTTACCTCAGATACGCTCATCAGGTGAAGAAGTGCCGCGTCCTGATCCACCTTATTAGGTTTGTCATGAAACTTCTGAAAATTCATGACAAGGTCATCGGGTGTCAATCTATCTGCTTGGCAAAAGCATTTAGCTGAGGTGTGTTTACATCCAATGGTGGGGATCCGTCCTCCACCAGAGTAGCGTATCTTCTTATTTTTTTGACGTTCATGGTTGTCTTCGTTTAAACGCCGTCGTCTTCCACCTGGCGCGGGCTTAACAGCTTCTTCGGACCCATCAAAAGTGTTTATCACAGTCAACACATCCATTTTTCCGACGTATTTAATTCACACTGACGATGTTTACCTCACGCCTCACGTACACCTCACGCATGACAGCTATTCGAAGACTCCGATTGGCCGAGAGAATATGTCGCACTGTGACTCGAAACGAGTGTAGCGCCTGTCGCGGTTTGGAGTAAAACGACACCTTTCAGTACAATTTAAACAGGGATATGTAGCGATTTGGTTAGAAACATTTAAGGAGCAGTGAGTAGGCTCGGTATACAACAGAATGACGTGACAAACTCATTTTTTTTAAAAATGGCGTTTATCGCGTTTTGGAAAAGAGCTCTTCATATACTCTTTTGAGTCCCGTGAGGGAAATTTGGTCTCTGCATTTATCCCAATCTGTGAATTAGTGAAACACACAGTGAACACACAGTGAGGTGAAGCACACACTAATCCCGGCTGCCTGCAACAACAGTGGCGCTCGGTGAGCAGTGAGGGGTTAGGTGCCTTGGCTACTTCAGCCGTGCCTACTGGTCGGGGTTTGAACCGGCAACCCTCTGGTTACAAGTCCGAATCCCTAACCAGTAGGCCACGGCTGACTCAAAAAACCCAAAAGAGTTACCAAAAGCAAGACTAAAGCAAAAGTGTAGGGTGTGGAAGTCAGTAAAGTCAGTAGTGTGGGTGGGTGATGGGTGGGCAATGGGTGATAATTGGGTGGGCATTGGGTGGGCAATGCATGGGCATTGGGTGGGCAATGCGTGGGCATTGGGTGGGCATTGGGTGAAAGCGTGTTGCATGCAGAAGAGCAAATGGGTGGAAAAGGGAAGCTCCTCTCGGGTAACAGGGTGGAAAAGGGAAGCTCCTCTCGGGTAACAGGGTGGAAGCGGTTGCATGCAGGAGAGCAAATGGGCGGAAAAGGTAAGCTCCTCTCGGGTAACAGGGTGGAAAAGGGAAGCTTCCCTCGGGTAACAGGGTGGAAGCTGTTCTAAAGGACGTGGAGACACTGGGCCCAGGTGTCACTAATTCCACGTCTACAAGAAAGACACACAAGACACAGAGCAAGACAGACGCAGACAAGGCCAGCAGACTATCACAACACACACGCTCGTGCACTCCCACACACACTCTCAGACACACCTACACACACACACACATGCGTGTGCAGGACCAAATGCACTTTGAGTGATACAATCTATGAACACTCAGAATTCTGATTCCTTGGCAAAGGGGCCTTTCTGAGGTTCTCTCTCACAAGACACCTGCATTGTACACTGAGGCCACACCCACAATAAACTACACTCACTACAGGTAAAGGCAACACCACATGTTCAACCACAGTTCCTGCCCAACACTCTCTTATAGAGGCATCTCTTATAGAGGCATCTCTTACATTCTCTTATAGAGGCATCTCTTATAGAGGCATCTCTTACATTCTCTTATAGAGGCATCTCTTATAGAGGCATCTCTTACACTCTCTTATAGAGGCATCTCTTATAGAGGCATCTCTTATACAGGCATCTCTTATACTCTCTTATAGAGGCATCTCTTATAGAGGCATCTCTTACACTCTCTTATAGAGGCATCTCTTACATTCTCTTATAGAGGCATCTCTTATAGAGGCATCTCTTATACAGGCATCTCTTATAGAGGCATCTCTTATACTCTCTTATAGAGGCATCTCTTGTAGAGGCATCTCTTACACTCTCATATACTCTCTTCCACTCTTTTGAATTTCCCCTTGGGGATCAATAAAGTATCTATCTATCTATACAGTCTCACTCCTGTTTACTCCTAATGAGCTGTCCCCAGTGTGGGACCAAAGGTGTGTGTTCTGTTAAATAGCACCTCCTGATCTGTGTGTGTGTTCTGTTAAATAGCACCTCCTGATCTGTGTGTGTGTTTTTCTTAAATAGCACCTCCTGATCTGTGTGTATTTCCTTACATAGCATCTCCTGATCTGTGTGTGTGTGTTCTGTTAAATAGCAACTCCTGATCTATGTGTGTGTGTGTGTGTGTGTGTGTGTTCTGTTAAATAGCACCTCCTGATCTGTGTGTGTGTTTCCTTAAATAGCACCTCCTGATCTGTGTGTGTGTGTGTGTGTTCTGTTACAGTAAATAGCACCTCCTGATCTGTGTGTGTGTGTGTGTGTGTGTGTGTGTGTGTTCTGATAAATAGCACCTCCTGATCTGTGTGTGTGTTTCCTTAAATAGCACCTCCTGATCTGTGTGTGTGTTCTGTTAAATAGCACCTCCTGATCTGTGTGTGTGTGTGTGTGTGTGTGTGTGTGTGTGTGTGTGTGTGTGTGTGTGTGTGTGTGTGATCTGTTACAGTTTTTTACAATTGTTTACACACATTTTCAAAACTCTGTGTCTATTTTTCAAAACTCCACACACAAAACCCACAACTGCTCACACAAAATGCAAAATGCCCCAAATCTCCAGCAAAATGACACACAACATTCAAAATGTCAAAACCTAAAGCTCTTCTGTCTTACACTCTAAAAAATGCTGGGTTGAAAACAAACCAAACTGGGTTGTTTTCAACCCAGCCGCTGAGTAAAATGTGGTCCAACACAGCATTGGGTTATCTTAACCAAGCAAATTGGGTTACTAAATTTAACCCAACAACTGGGTTGACATTTAACCAATATATGTTGGGTTATGTTGACACAACTGTTTAGTTAAAGTTACGTAACGTTTGGGTTATGTAACCAAATCCCCCCAAAACTACCGGTTGATTTTTAAAATACTCTGCTTGTACAAACTTGTAATAACTCAAAGTTTGTATTTACTTACTTGAAAGTCACACCTTCTGTTAACAGCTTTAGGCCTGATATAGATAGTCTATATTAAATGTCCATCAAAAGCCATGCAATGAAATAAAACAGTTAAACAAAATTATTTATTTGATAGTTTTCTTTATTTTTGAATAGATAGCCTAGTATAAAATGCATGTGATACTTCCATGAAGGCAGGCAGATTCCAATGTCCGTTTTGGGGGTCAGTCCTGTCAATCAAAGAAAAAAAGAGTGCATTTTAATCACGGTTAGCCTACACAACTTTATATCAAGACGTGCATGAACCATTACCAGTGAATGATGTTGACAGACATAAAAATCCACCAGGAGACAAATTATTAGTGCAACACACTCGGAAACCATGACCACCTTATATTACGGAGTTGTTTTAAACATAATACCGGTAATACAAAACGTGCGTTTATGTCAGATGAGCTTGATAACACTAGCAGGTAACATTACCATTAACGTTAGCCTAACATTAGGCTGACAGTCAGCAGTGCTAACGTTAGCTAGCTATGTTAACACATTCTTAGTGAATCCAAGTTAATGTTACCACCAAGAACCACCCAGTAAGTTACATGGCTATAATATGAGGCTACCCTGAATGATTTAATAAGATGTTGTTTGGCATGATTATTATCGTAAGTTACGTGTGTTGTGAAGAGACTACTTCGACTGTGTTAGCTAGTTGACAAACGTTAGCCACGAAGCATATTTAATTAGCATAAAGTTTCCAAGTCTGCTAACGTTACCTACCAGCTGCTGGTATGCTAATTGTAGTTCGTTGTAAAAGTTTGTTTTGTTTCTGTTCAGCAGTTCCTACCCAGTGAATACAGAAATATGTTTTATGAGTCTGTCTTTGTGTAGATTTAACATTAACAGTAGCTAATATTAGCTGGAATGAATGACACCTGCTAACCTGCTTGAAGCTGAACGAAATGGCAGGCAGAATATTCCTTGATATCACGAAGGGTATGTCTCTGGGTGGACTTTTAAAATCCCTCTGGATAAAAATAAATAAATAAAAGCAGATACATACCTTCCGAAATCACCTGATTTCCATTGCATGTTGACAGCTGCTGGACTGGACGGTTGAAAGAATATGCCTGCCTGCCGATTTTTTTCTCTCAACCTTCAAATAACTATGCAGCTGTGTTGAAGTCACGCTGGTGCTGGGTAGTGTACTCCACGTCAGGTGGGGGACAGCGGGGAGCACAGCCCTAAACTATCAACCCAGCAGTGATAAACTATCAACCCAGCAAGCTGGGTTACAGAAATGACCCAATATGAGTAAAAACAACCAAACAAAACGACCCAACAGCCTCAACCCAGCGTTTGGGTTGAAAAAATAACCCATCATTTTTTAGAGTGTAGGCTTTCTATATGTATTTCCATACAAGAGTGAAAGTTACGGTATCAACAAAGAGAAGTTGAAATACACAGTAAAAATACAAGCAATATTGAAACCAAAAATAGTGATTTTTCCCAAATAATTTGCTGTTGTGAATACAGTATTTTACAGCAAACAAGAAAAAAAGCAAAGAAGAATACAGTGACCACCAGATGTACATGGAGTTTTGAAAACACTGATTTTGTTTTTTTCTAAAGACAAGTGTGTGTGTGTGTGTGTGTTGGGGGGGAGAGTTGTGTACAGTATGTATTCATAGGCCTATAGACCCTTTCAACTGCAGAAACAAACAATTCTACAGTACAGTTTTTTACAATTGTTTACACACGTTTTCAAAACTCTGTGTCTATTTTTCAAAACTCCACACACAAAACCCACAATTGCTTACACAAAATGCAAAATGCCTCAAATCTGCAGCAAAATGACACACAACATTCAAAATGTCAAAAACACATCTTTAAAGCAAACATTCGCCTCACATTACAAACACTTTTGTCATAATATGACATTTTGGATACATCATGTACACACTGTTGCTCAAAACCTAAAGCTCTTCTGTCTTAGGCTTTCTATATGTATTTCCAAACAAGAGTGAAAGTTATGGTATCAACAAAGAGAAGTTGAAATACACAGTAAAAATGCAAGCAATATTAAACCAAAAATAGTGATTTTTCCCAAATAATTTGCTGTTGTAAATACAGTATTTTACAGCAAGAAAAAAAGCAAAGAAAAATAAAGTGACCACCAGATGTACATGGAGTTTTGAAAACACTGATTTTGTTTTTTTCCAAAGACAAGTGTGTGTGTGTGTGTGTGTGTGTGTGTGTGTGTGTGTGTGTGTGTGTGGGGGGGGGGGGGGGGGGGGGGGGGGGGGGGGGGTCGTGTACAGTATGTATTCATAGGCCTATAGACCCTTTCAACTGCAGAAACAAACAATTCTACAGTAAGCGTTCCTAAGGCATTTCTGGAGGCACAGAAAAATGTATTGAGCTAATGGTACTGTAACCGAGGGACAAACAAAAATAAAGTAAAAAGACAAATTTTACATAAAGTCAACTTTTTGTAGAACATTACTGTAAGCTATAGTCCGATTACTGTAATTTTCAAAGTATCTGCATTGGTTCTGAATATTTCAACCGGAAATCCTCTAGGAGCAGATTGAAAGGGTCCATACCTATATAGAGACTACATCTATTCATAGACCTATACTAAGGCAATGATTGGATGGTGTTCAGTAAAGTAAAGAGTGTTTACACATGTGAGGAGAAAGAGTGAAGCACTGGTGATTTAGTGTGGCATTTTGATGGATTGTGTTTGAAGAACGAAATCAAGTTACTTCCTGTTAGATTTTTGTGTGTTAGGTAGAAAATTGTGTGTGGTGTTTTGCAAAATGTGTTTTAGTCAATTGAAAACTGAGTTAAACACTGAGAATTAGTGTATGGTTTTGCAGATTTGGTGTCGGGTTATGATGTTTGGAGGACATGTTTAGAAAATTGTGTGACAAGCAAAGATTTAGTGTGTAAGCAGTTGAAAAAAACTGTAAATAGCACCTCCTGATCTGATCTCTGTGAAGGAATAACAAAGGCTGCAAAGGCTGCTGAGACTGGAGCTTTACAGAAGAGACTGGAGCTTTACAGAAGAGACTGGAGCTTTATGGAGGAGACTGGAGCTTTATGGAGGTGACTGGAACTTTATGGAGGAGACTGGAACTTTACAGAAGAGACTGGAACTTTATGGAGGAGACTGGAACTTTATGGAGGAGACTGGAGCTTTACGGAAGAGACTGGAGCTTTATGGAGGAGACTGGAGCTTTATGGAGGAGACTGGAGCTTTATGGAGGTGACTGGAACTTTATGGAGGAGACTGGAGGAGACTGGAACTTTATGGAGGAGACTGGAACTTTATGGAGGAGACTGGAACTTTATGGAGGAGACTGGAGCTTTATGGAAGAGACTGGAACTTTATGGAAAAGCTTTATGGAGGAGACTGGAGCTTTATGGAAGAGACTGGAACTTTATGGAGGAGACTGGAACTTTATGGAAGAATGAGAGAGACTGGAGCTGCTCAGAGATGCAGCATGTGGTCAACAGGTTGAGAAGAGCAGTGTGGTGTGTGTTTGTGTGTGTGTGTGTGTGTATGTGTGTGTGTGTGTGTGTGTGTGTGTGTGATAGGAAAAGAGAGAGACAGATAGAGTGTAAATTAGTGCATGCTGTGTGTGTGTGTGTGTGTGTGTGTTCTATTTTAGTCTGTGTGTTTGTGTGTGTGTGTGTGTGTGTGTGTGTGTGTGTGTGTGTGTGTGTGTGTGATAGGAAAAGAGAGAGACAGATAGAGGAGAAGAGTGTGTGTCCAGGTGAGAGAAGGCTTTTTAGTGTAAATGCGTGCATGCTGTGTGTGTGTGTGTGTGTGTGTGTGTGTGTGATAGGAAAAGAGAGAGACAGATAGAGGAGAAGAGTGTGTGTCCAGGTGAGAGAAGGCTTTTTAGTGTAAATGCGTGCATGCTGTGTGTGTGTGTGTGTGTGTGTGTGTGTGTGTGTGTGTGTGTGTGTGTGTTCTATTTTGGTCTGTGTGTTTGTGTGTGTTTGTATGTGTGTGTGTGTGTGTGTGTGTGTGTGTGTGTGTGTGTGTGTGTGTTCTATTTTGGTCTGTGTGTTTGTGTGTTTGTGTGTGTGTGTGTGTGTGTGTGTGTGTGTGTGTTGAGTGATAGCTTATCTCCCTCTGTCAGCAGGTCCCCACTGTCTCTGGGATTAATTGTGTCTGTCCGTTTGTGACGGAGCGCATCGCTGCTCTCTTCCCTGGCATCCCAACCAGTGGAGCAGCTCACACACACACACACATACACACACACACACACACACACACACACACACACACACACACACCACTGAACCGTTCTCCTCTGCAGCATACAAACCACACACACACTTGTCCGGGGCCCAGGGGCAATCCTCCACACACACACACACACACACACACACACACACACACACACACACACTGCAGGGATGGATGGGGGACCCGTGTGTCAGTGCCAGCACCTGTTTTCACTGGCCCGTGTTCTGGGATAGACAGACAGACACACACACACACACACAGGCACAGAGTTGCTCTGCTCTACGGGAACACACACATGCACAAACACACAAACAAGAAATACAAACACACACACAAACACACACAACTGGGATGGGGGCACACACACTCTTATAGCACACACACACCCAGGCACAGAGAAGCTCTGCTATACTGGCACAGACACACATGCACCACCA
>NW_027468576.1:36996956-37009456 GCF_046254945.1 Alosa pseudoharengus | reverse complement strand
AGGGGATGAATGAGAAATTGAACAGGGCCTAAAACAGACAAATGGGACTTAATTGGCCTCAGGGCCTGTAGATTTGAACATGAAATGTAATGGTATGCTCCTACGGCATTGGTAGGGGATAGATGGCTTAACCAACAAGCCAGTTTTAGAGACTGTTACGTGGTTAAAGTTTTGTGCTTCTCTTGGCCTGCTCTGTCCCTATCATTTATGTAGGTGGAGACTGGGCGTGATGCTTTCAATTGTGACATGGATGACTGCCTGTCTTAGGGCCGGCCCACTGGTATAAAAACCGGCCCCTTTCCAAGATGGCTCTCTCTCTCTCTCTCTCTCTCGTCCTCGCTCCTGACGGACGCTGGCTGGCACTTTTAGTTTACTGTTTCTCTTAGTTAAACTTTGTTAAATTATAGTTTAAAGCACATTGTTAATAGTTTTGGTATTGTTAGTCTTAGTTGATCGGTTGTAAACTTTCCTGCACGTTTTTAGTTATAGGTTCAGGGAGTATAGGCAAAGTCCTTTTAGGCAAGTCCCTCCACTCGGCGGCCATATAGCAACGCTTTTAGGACACTCATCGGGCATCCTATTCAGCAGAAATGCGCGTGCACAAGGCTTCATGACACCAATCTTGCTCCAGTGGCGAGTTCACAACACATGATTGGGAAGATGTCTTCACAACACACCATATGATTGGCTCAATGTATTCACATCACACCACATGATTGGCTCAATGTATTCACATGTCGACGTTTTGCCGAGGAAGGGGTGGGATATGTGTAGACAACGGCCATATTGTCGTTACAAACTAACCCCATGCATTTCTATGGAGGATTTTTTGAGTGCTGTGTCTCCTCATTAGAAAGTCACTGGTATAGGTTAGTTAGTTTTCCGGAAGACTCACGTTATCATTTCTTGGGAGCGGCCTGTGCCCCAGGAACGGGAGGCAGGCAAACACCCCTTTTACCACCAGTAAGAAAGATTGGAGTTTTCCTTTTTACTTTTCCTGTCCTGTCTATGTTGCAACCGTCTCATGTTTGTTTTCTGACCCACACGTTTAACTACCAGGAAAATCCCTCTTATGCAAATTCCATCACAGCATATACAGAAATAAATACTTTTTCCCATAACACCGAAGCCCTGTGACTTCTTTATGTTACCTTTTCATATGGTTTGAAATGAATTCGTAATAGAGACATTAGGCAACTATTTCCGATTAAGATTAATTGGGGTTTATTTCATTCCTGTTTCATAAAAAAAATAGGTTAAGTATTTAGTTGAGAAGTGCTGATTTGTATTTGATTTCGGATGATTTGTTAAGCTCTCTGCCAGCTCAGTAATTTTCTACAGAAATAAATGGTCATAGATATTGTGATTGTGAAGTTATTGTGGGGAAAATGTTTTGGAGGAGTATTTTTTTATATCTTCGTTTAAAAAAATAGAATAGAATAGAATAGAATTTGTCTTGGACTCAGCACAGCATAACCCAGTGATAGACAACTTAGATAAGTAACTTTGATATGTTTGTTTATGTGTATGTGCATTTTATTCAAATACATAGAGATTTGATGTGAGAGTATGGTCTTGGTCCTTCAATTTATGAGTATGGTGTTTGGTGCATGGTTTTCCTAATGTATTTGTGCTGATTTAACATCTTGAGCCTGTTTCTGTTTCTCTGGATGTTTTGCCTCATGCCACCTCTGCATTAATCAGTGCCCCACTAAAGCCACCTTTGTTAAAAACCAAGAGCCTGCAACCACTAACTGTTGTAATTTCCTAATGCCTGTCCACAGGGGCGTCTGCAGGAATGAATGCTATGGTACGTACACCCATCTACCAACCTCCCGCAACGAAACATTCAAAGTGTTTTAAGGTTTGTGCATTGGTCAGCTAAAAAGTAGCCTGCATAGTACTAGCAACATCCACATGCAATATCTTCACAACAATCTTCACGCCTAACAACAACCTAATCATTTTTAAGCTTAACACAGCCCTATAAAGGCTAAAATTAGTAGCCTTTAGTATTGCTCTAGTTTACAACATCAGTAAGCTATAATGTTAACGTTTTCACAGCACTCCAATTTTGCATACCTTGTTCTTGCCCTTCTGAAATAACTCCTCGTCTAGCTTTGCTGCCTCCATCCTTTCTGTTTTTGTTGTTTACAGCCATGATTGCCTTGAAGTCTTGAGTCAGTGAATTAGCTTTGTGTGCTGATAACCAGCAACCATAGACAGTAAAAGAAAGCAACAAGTAGCCTACAACTTCTGTAACTGCTGCGCACACGCTGTTATTCTCTCTTCTGCTCAAACCAAAGGTGTGCGTTCATTTTGATAACGTGTTGACAGAACTGTCGTGCAGTTAATGGGATACTGTGCAAAGTTGGGAAGTTATGGGAGGCCAATCTGGTGTGAATACACACACACACAGGGGAAATTCTCTCTCTTTGTTGAGTTGCCTGATGGTACGCACAGCGTGGACGGCCGAACACCTGCAGACGCGCCTGCCAGGCCGGACAAAGGCAGCCCTCGACATGGGGGACTGCAGAGCCATCACCGGTAGGGCTGCATTATGAAAAGAGAGAAAGAGAGAGAGAGAGGAAGAGGGAGGGAAAGGGAGGGAGAGAGAGAGAGAGAGGGAGAGAGAGAGAGGGAGAGAGTGAGAGAGGGAGAGAGAGAGAGAGAGAGAGGGAGGGAGAGGGGGAGAGGCAGAGAGAGAGAGAGGGAGAGAGAGAGGGAGGGAGAGAAAGTGTAGGATGGTGAGTTCTCTACTGGATGTGACGTGACGATGGTTTTAAAATCTCACTGCTGCTTCATGGAACCGCCGCCCAGCATCTAGGCTTTAATTATTCAAACATCGCCAGCCGGCACACACACACACACACACACAATACACACTCACACCCTGCTGTGTGAAACAGTCCCCTACCTTGTGACTGTGGACTTTGTTTGTCAGAGTACGGGGAAGCCCCATCTCCCTCGCACCTGTCTTTGTTCTCCGTCCTCTCCAAGGTGAATTGTCTGAGAGCTGCCAATTAAAATTTAAAGCAGAGCGTCTGAGAATCCGACAGCAGGTCAGCACAATGTCTTATTTGTCTGTGAGAAGCAGATCTTTCTCCAATTACTTCTCCTTTTCCGCGAGAGCAGAGAAAGTACAAAAAGCCTTTGTAATGTAACTTCAAGAGCGCTCGAAATGAAGGAAGGGCGAACGGATCAAGTGTCCAGCGAGGTGAGGTGAGGGGGGGGGGGTGTCGGGGCTGGAGGGGGCGGTGGATTTGCGAGTTCCTCTTATGGAGAGGTGAAAAGAGTGGGCGGGATTTAGGAGTCTCAGACGCTGCCAGCTAGTCAACCCCAGATAAGCCATCAGGAGATCAAGCAGCAGATCACAGGCAGACGCCGCCTCAAGAATCAGCCTTCAGAATCAGCCATCAGAATCAGCCTTCAGAACCAGCCTTCTGCACCAGCCTTCAGAACCAGCCATCAGAATCAGCCTTCAGAACCAGCCTTCTGCACCAGCCTTCAGAACCAGCCATCAGAATCAGCCTTCTGCACCAGCCATAAGAACCATCCTTCAGAGCCAGCCATAAGAACCATCCTTCTCCACCAGCCTTCAGAACCAGCCATCAGAATCAGCCTTCAGAACCAGCCATAAGAACCATCCTTCTGCACCAGCCTTCAGAACAAGCCATAAGAACCAGCCATCAGAACCAGCCATTAGAACAAGCCTTCAGAACCCCATAAGAACCACCCATCAGAACCACCCATCAGAACCACCAATCAGAAACAGTCATCAGAACCAGCCATCAGAACCAGCCTGGGTCCTGGCATAGTTTGGCCTAGCCTTCAGTCTGAGTAGAGCCGTTCCCAGCCTTCAGAACCAAAGATATGGGTTTGCATTCTGGAGCAAAGACAAGCTGACACACATCAGGAATAGACAAACACAGTTCTCTCTGGGGCACACACACACACACACACACACACACACACACAAACACACGCACACACACAGGAGCTGCAGCGGGGGGGGGGGGTCATGTCCACCAGCACTACTAATCGAGGAGAGCGGTCTCTCCTTGTTTGCTCACCAAACCTCTCCAATCCTCATTTGGAGTCATTATGTGCTTCACTGGCCTCATTTAGCCTCTGTGTGTGTGTGTGTGTGTGTGTGTGTGCGTGTGTGTGTGTGTCTGTGTGTGAGAGGAGAGAGAGTGAGTGTGTGTGTGTGTGTCTGTGAGAGAGAGTGTGTGTGTGTGAGAGGGAGAGTGTGTGTGTGTGAGTGTGTGTGAGAAAGAGAGAGTGTGTGTGTGTGTATCTGTGTGTGTGTGTGCCTCATTTAGCCAGATTTCAATTGTCTGCAGCAGCTGATGGTTTAACGCACCTACAGAGCACACTACAGCAACGGAAGTCTGACGTAGCGTTTCCATGACGGCAGAATCACTGGATCTAAACAAACTTTCGAAGTGGCTTAAATAGCATTGAATGTAGACATGTGGCACCATTTCTAGCTAATAAATTGTTTTAAATGTAGGCTATAGACATTTAAAGTGGAAATGAAGCAGTCAAATAAAACAGATGTCTATAGCACTAGTTAAATATTTAAATATACCTTAAATACAAATTAAGTCAGAAATATGACCCGTTAATCAGAATAAAGCACAAACAAGTTGCATTCATTTCGGCTGTGCGCCGCCATCTTTGTTTTCAGAAAATGATGACATCACAAGAATGGTTGGTACAACATTCTATGCTGTTTACATAGCGGCTGTCATAGGCTCAGTTAGCTTAATGCCTCAACAAAATGGATATGGACGAATGGGATAGACCCACCAATGAGGACAGGCATTCAATTGCCTATGCTTTTGAGCCAGTAAGAGCAGTGGGAGTGTTAGTGCCCCCAGAGCCTGACTATGGAGGAGAAATAGATGATCGAGAGAGAGAGGTGTAGGGGAGAGTGGGGTGATTGGTGCCAGTGGGGAAGTTGTGCCACCCCCTATTTCTAGGAAACCGTAGAAGAAATTGGTTATGTGACCACACATTTTTGAAGACTCAGCCATTTCAATCATCCTGCAGAGAAGAGAGACTCATTGCATGAGAGGTAAGCACATTTAAGTTAAAAGAACTGTTTTTTGCCTTTCAATGTAAAATTTCTATGATCATGTTTTTTGATTGTTGTGTCAAAACAGTTATAGACAAGTTTAAAACATTTCACACATGTTTTAGTGCTTTGGTAAGCTACATTATGAGTCTATACAGGTAGCATGATGTTAGCTCAAATCTGATGGATGATGCATTTTTTCCAAAATGGTGGGGTTGGGGTGATTTGTGCCAAAGGCCCTGGGTTAAGTTGTGCCAGTGGCACCTCCACTTATACTCACCCCCACTTATAAATAATGTTTTAAACATATTATTTTATTGTAATTGTGCATTTTATTCTTACATTTTATCACTAAAACTATGTGACATTCTTTATTTTAGACCAAAAATAGAAATATACCATCATGCCACAGAGTTATAAGAGGAAGACAGGCAGGGCATACTGTATGGAGAAGGAGCTGGCAGAACATATAAAGGCACTAGCAGTAATGTTTCACGGTCTAAGTCCATGAAATGCTGTGAACTTCACACACACACACACATTGACCAGGAAGCCTGGGAAGGAGAGGGGGAACATCATCTAGGTAGTAGCAGTGGCAGAGTTGACATCTACACAACCACATCCAACCACCTAAATCTGCTGTAAACTTCTCTGATCAACAAAACTTTAATCTCATTTCAGGTATGACTTCCCTCCACACCAGATCTACAACATGGATGAAACTGGTGTGACAATGGAAAATGACCTTTGATGTGCTTGTGTGGCACAATAGGCTTGTAGAAAATTGGCCTTTGATGTTGTAAAATAACTTTAAATAAACCTTAAATGAGTAATTTTGTATTGAATTTGTCTAGCTTTTATAAAGCATTACAGTGTCTGAGATCAAAATATACTGTTTTACTTCAATAATCGATGGCACAATTTACCCCAATGCATTCTCTTCAAAGGCACAACTTACCCCGCACCGGGTAAGCTATAGAAAGCTATATCTCTTAAATACTATATTTCAGATTGAAAGTGATTGTTCCCAGAGATGCACCACATCCTGAAATATATGTTCATATTGTAGTTGGAAGCATTACTATCATGGCCTCCCTTTAAAGTCACTTTAAGTAAAAACTGGCACAACTCACCCTACTCTCCCCTATCTGAGCGCACAGAAAACAATTGGTGGTGCTTATGTGGGGGTTGTGTCTCTATGTTCACTGACATTGCACACATGGAGAGTGTCTGCTGCCAGGAAATGAACCTGGGACATCTCATCCAAAATAACAGATATATAACGTCCAATCCTACGTGCCAAATGCTGTCATTAAAGCGAGACGTTGAAGGTTGCAATGCGGTCGCTGAGGGACATCCGAGCCGAAACACTGGAACGCCCAATAAACAGCAGTTAACCAACTAACACACTCTTGATAGGTTGTGCAGAGGGGGTAGGCTAGGGGACTACACTGATCACCTGAGACTACACTAATTTTTACACCCATACTCAGTTGTTCTGCAATGTATTATCATGGTAGAAGCTGCGATACAGTACTAGCATAGCATAACATAACAAGCACATACTGTAACTAGCATAGCATGAGCCCTAAAATCTATGGTTGCTACAAGCGGCACATCCGTGCATTTATTTACTTAAAGTGAACAGCATGTTATTTTATGTTAGCTTACATAAACAAATAAAACTCAGATGCCTTACAGTCCATAAACAACGTCTACCCACAAAACCATGCCTGTCACAATCACAGAACTAGGCTACTGCAGAGCAGTGTTGGGAACGTTACTTTAAAAAAGTAATTAGTTATAGTTACTCACTACTTGTTCCAAAAAGTAACTGAGTTAGTAACTGAATT
Source organism: Alosa pseudoharengus (assembly GCF_046254945.1). Lineage (NCBI taxonomy): Eukaryota > Metazoa > Chordata > Actinopteri > Clupeiformes > Clupeidae > Alosa > Alosa pseudoharengus. Next base: position 37,002,520 of record NW_027468576.1, on the reverse strand, counting down.
ACTCTATGATAAGAGTAACTCGTTACCAGGGAAAGTAACTATTTGCGTTACTGTTAAAAAAAAGTTGCTATATGTCAAAGAATTTGGATTTTTTGAGCAGTTTTGAAAAGCCAGTTGAAATTAGTAGAACAGACAGGTGTTTGTAGGCTACATAACTTTCGATATTTATTAGATAGATAGATAGATAGATAGATAGATAGATAGATACTTTATTGATCCCCAAGGGGAAATTGTACATCGACAGACCTACGGTTGACTTCAGCCTGTGTCATAGGTTTTTGTTGTGAGGCAGAAAGATCTAGCTTTTGCTGCTTGGAGGACATTGCTCCGAGTCCTTCTTTGCTAGTGGATGGCGAGCTATCATCTCTGGTGGAGGGGGGCTATCGGTGTTTTTGGCCACTAGCGTGTGTGAAATGCCTCATTAAATTAGAGTTGCTTACAACGGATGTCGACAAAGTCTTCGCTCCTGGACATCGTGTACACATTACATGCACGTTCTTGCCTTTGACCACAATGAATTTGAAGTAGTGCTTATATCTCCACCTTGAAAATGCCAACTTTTCATCGGATTGCTCCTGACCTCTGCTGTTTCATCGAATCTCTACTTTAGCTGTTGCGTGTGTGTGGCGCGTGTGCTGGCAAGTGTGTAAAAACACTGGCTCTGATTGGCTATCATGAAACATGACTCTGCCTTAGCCAATCCTAATCGCTTACGTCGTTATTAACCCACCTCCTCACTAGCTGTGAGCAGTGGCGTAACAAGCCAATGGTGGGCCCAGGTGCGAGAGCGTTACGCGGGCCCCATACCGAAGAACTTTGGCCCAGAATGTATTAGCTCTGATACATTCAATACACATTAAGGGTGACTTCAATTGTTTATGCAAAGGGCCTGAGGCACCGAAGTAGTTTAATAGTTACAGATTACAATTTCAAATAAAAAACACACGACTATATATCCATTACATGTGAAAACATTAAAAAATAATTGTATTAACAGCCTGCAGGCCAGGGTAATCTAATATTACTGCATTAACATCAACTCGCATGGAATTATGGGAACACTCAATGCGCCTCTTCAACCCTCTGCGGAAACTGCAAGCGTAGATTGCTTGCTTATAAACTCGCACTGCGCAGAAACAAAACTTAATGTAGCCTAACTTATTAGAAACCAAATAAAATCATTCATATGCATAAAATCCCCAATATGCGTGAATTAGGCCATTAGAAGAAGGCCATCTTACGAGCCTTTCGTTGTGCAAAATCGTCAACAATGTTCTCAATATTTAATGCTCTGGCTCTCGTATTTTCAATGGACAGGATAGCTAACCCACGGAGCCTCTCCTGCCCCATGCTGTTCCTTAGGTAGGTCTTAATAAGTTTGAGTTTGGAAAAAGATCGCTTAGCTGTTGCGCAGTCACAGGCAATGTCAGAAACAACATGAGTAGCCTACACACTTCCCCGAATGTGGATGTTACACTGTCATAATCTTTAGAATAAGTGTCGTGGCACACTCAGAACTTGTCACTGTTTTAATCTACCACCAGCATTTTGGCAAGTTGAAAAATAGATGACTTCTGTGAAATCTCTGCTTTAAAGCAAGACCTGAATGAGAGGAGTTTTGTTGGGAATGTCGGTGCAATGTCCCTGCTATAATGGTCTGACAAACGTCTTGCCTTTTCAAGCAGTTCATCATCACCTGCGAGTTGAAGGGTCATAGGACGTAAAGACTCAAACACATGACAAGTTTCTCGCATACTTGCAAATCTTTGGGAGAGCTGACTGATTATGATGTCCAGTTTATTAAATACCTGCACTTTGAAGTATCTCAATGCATCGGTTAAGCGCTCATCTTCCGATAGATCGTCAAAGTGACGCTTCACTCTCCGTGCTCTAACATTCTAAAGTTCTAAAAAAAAAAAAAAAAGGAGGCAGGGCGGGGGTAGCGACGGGCCCCAGGAGGTCACGGGCCCTGGTGCGACTGCACTTGCTGCACCTACTATAGTTACGCCACTGGCTGTGAGCCAGGGGTGCGTTCGGATTACACAGTTTATTCAATCAATGCAAAGTAAGTAACGCACCGCATTTAACGTCCAGTAACGTTAACGGCGTTGTAACGTTGTAAAAAGTAATTAATTAGATTACTCCGTTATTGACAAATTAACGCCGTTAGTAACACCGTTATACTTAAACGCCGTTACTCCCAACACTGCTGCAGAGTAGCCTACACGTACTGTAGGCTAGCGTACCCACAACAGGTTCTCACCAGGTTAGAAAGTCTCTGCAAATAGTTTCCACTACTACTTGAGTGAAACAAATGCAATCATTGATACTAATCAATCACAAAAAGAAACCTCTTACTCACACATGAGAAGTTTGCGCCCTGAGTTTATTCACCAATTCATCAACGATGCAACTGCATTTTCAGGTCGCGGTAATCAACAAGTTATGCGAGAACATCCAAACACATTATTGCGACTGAAGTTAAATTTAATTAAGTACAGTCTCTGATAGGCCTACAGGCTACATTACAGCGGCCCTTGTTCTTGTACAAACACAAAAACAAACATCAACAGAATTTGCGTAGGCATATTGAAATAAAGTGAACATCCGCTAATGGATAAAACATCCACGAACAAACGTCCACGAACTGTCACAGTTCTCACTGCTTCATTTCCGTGCTTTACCTGCTAGGCAGTAGCTTACCCATATAATACGGATTCCCTGGCAGGTGTAATATAAAGAAACAGAATTCCAGTGGATATTTCACGTTTTCTCAAAGACTGGCGGCTGTTAAGAGTGACGTTTTTTGCTTAAAAAATAAAGCCAAAATACGTCCGTGTATTTAAGGATTTTAACCGCATACTGTGAAGTTACATGCAGATCTCTTTTACGGAGGAAACCCATGCTAAAATAAAACTCTGTAGTCACGAATTTGATCGTGTTGGTATGAATATATGTTGTAGTATGTGATTCCTACAGTGTAAAAAATATACTAACATCTTAGAAACGTTGTAAAATTATTGAAATAGGTTAAGAAAGCCACCGCTAATGGTGATTTCAATGGTTAGATTGATTTGTTTAGATCCAGTGAAATTGCTGCCTTGGCAACGCTACGTCATGGCTTCGGTACTCTATTATGCAGTTAATTAGCTAATTTGGAGCTCAACCGAACCACAGTCCCATGAACAGTTATTGTGTCTGTGCGTGTATCTGTGTGAGTGTGTGTGTTTGTGCGTGTTTGTGTGAATGCTTGTGTGGCTGAGGGAACCATTAGTGAGTGTGTGTATACATTAATTTGTGTGTGTGTGTGTGTCTGTGTGCGTTTGCCTCAGTGCTATGCCTATAGGTTATGTATGTGTGTGTATGTGTGTGTTTGTGTGTGTGTGTGTGTTGACAGGAACACTGAGGGACGCATTCCGCTGCAACACATGTTTACAGGAGTTGCTGTGTGATTGTTGGTGTGTGTGTGTGTGTGTGTGTGTGTGTGTGTGTGTGTGTGTGTGTGTGCGCGCGCGCTGAGAGTGACACCTTTAAGGCATTTTCATGTTCTCTGTGAATATTTCAGCTGGTTTTGATAAGGTCATTTCATGTAGCTGCCAAGCAGGTGTGTTTGCACGAACACCTGGGGATGCACTCCGCTGAAACACACATTTGGCTGTTTGAGTGTTGACATGAATGCAAGACCACTCTCCACTCTTCCACTGCACAGTGGTCCAGTTCTGAGGCTGATGTGCCCATTGATGGTGCTTTCAAGAGTGGACAAGGGGGGGGTCAGCATGAGCAACAAACGGTTACACTTTGCTTAAAGGTATCTACATAAGAGTCTGTTATGATACTGTTGGTCTCTGTTTCTCTGTCTTTGTTTCTCTGTGTTGCAGGGCGGAGTCAGTGCACAGGTGTTGCTCGTCAGCTGATCAGCTGATCAGGGATCCAGCTATATAAGCGGCTACCTGCTGATCAGGGCATCCAGCTATATAAGCGGCTACCTGCTGATCAGGGCATCCAGCTATATAAGCGGCTACCTGCTGATCAGGCATCCAGCTATATGAGCGGCTACCTGCTGATCAGGGCATCCAGCTATATGAGCGGCTACCTGCTGATCAGGGCATCCAGCTATATGAGCGGCTACCTGCTGATCAGGGCATCCAGCTATATGAGCGGCTACCTGCTGATCAGGGCATCCAGCTATATGAGCGGCTACCTGCTGATCAGGGCATCCAGCTATATGAGCGGCTACCTGCTGATCAGGGCATCCAGCTATATAAGCGGCTACCTGCTGATCAGGGCATCCAGCTATATAAGCGGCTACCTGCTGATCAGGGCATCCAGCTATATAAGCGGCTACCTGCTGATCAGGGCATCCAGCTATATAAGCGGCTACCTGGCTGGGGGGGGGTCGGGGTTCCCTCTCTCCAGGAGAACATGCGTTGCCTTTATTGTTAGACTGCATTTTACATTTTACCCTGATTTACACTACACCTTTATTTTTTCACCATTTCATGGATACTAACTGTAGTTTACGTTTGGCCTACATTATTACTTTAATAAATATTTGTTAACGCTTATCTACGTGTGGTCTCATATATGTTAAATCACCACAAACGAGCCAGGTGGTCTTAACATATTGGGGGCTCGTCCGGGATAGCTTTGGGACCTTTTTTTTGAGGAGATGTTAAATGCGCAGCTATTGGGCAGGTGAACGTCCCACTAAAGTGGTGTCAAAAGACGCAACCAGGTTGAATTGTGTATTTGCATATTGGATTGGCTACTCCGTTTGGGCTTGAGTGCACCCTAGAAGATCAAACTCGTCGGGAGATTCGCGTGGATATTACTTGTTTGATAAAAGTGAAAAAGACAAAAAGAGGAATATGGGTTGAAGGACAGGGAACAGGCATGTCAGTTAGAACTGGAGAAAATTCGTTTTATGCATCAGTTAGAAGAGAAGAAACTAGCTCATGAAGTGGAGCGTTTGCGGCTGGTGGCTGAAGGTAAGATTACTAATGGTACCCTGTCTGGTAATGACGGACGTTCGGCAGGCTTGAATTTAGCTCATATGATTAAATTGTTGCCTAGATTCAATGAGAAGGATTCAGACGTTTTTTTTTCTTTGTTTGAGAGCATAGCAGAAGATAGAGGTTGGGATGACTGATAAAATCTTGCTCTTGCAAAGTGTACTAGTGGGTAAAGCTCAGGAGGCTTATATTTCTCTATCGGGGTCTCAGAGGAAAGTTTATAAGTCTGTTAAGGATGCCGTCTTAAAAGTGTATGAGTTGGTGGCAGAGGCCTACCGCCAGCGTTTTAGGAGTTGGCGGAAAGGGGAGTCACTCACTCAGATCCTTACGCTTGCCATGATCCCTGCTTCAACACATCAACTCATTTAGATCCTTACACTTGCCATGATTCCTGCTTCAACACATCAACTCATTTAGATCCTTACGCTTGCCATGATCCCTGCTTCAACACATCAACTCATTTAGATCCTTACACTTGCCATGATTCCTGCTTCAACACATCAACTCATTTAGATCCTTACACTTGCCATGATCCCTGCTTCAACACATCAA
>NW_027468576.1:36989456-36991956 GCF_046254945.1 Alosa pseudoharengus | reverse complement strand
AACAACACCCGCTACACCAACCCCATCAGCTCCATTGGCTACACCAACAACATCCGCTACACCAACAACACCCGCTACACCAACCCCCATCAGCTCCATCAGCTACACCAACAACACCCGCTACACCAACAGCACCTGCTACACCAACAACATCCGCTACACCAACAGCATCCGCTACACCAACAACACCCGCTACACCAACAACACCCGCTACACCAACTCCATCAACTCCATCAGCTTCACCAACCCCATCATCTATATAAGCTACACCAACCCCATCAGCTAAACCACCTCCAACAAGCTGAGGCCAAGTAGAGGAAGAGCTCACACACTCAACACAAATGTCTTAACACATGCACATCTGAATACAGACACACACACACTCACACACACACACACACACACACACACACACACACACACACTCATCATGCATCTCTGAACACACCACTATTCCACATGTCTGAACACACACTCATCACATACCTCTGAACACACACTCATCACTCACATCTTAACACACACACTTACTCATCACATACCTCTGAATACACACACACTCATCACACACATCTTAACACACACACTTACTCATCATATACCTCTGAATACACACACACACTCATCACACACATCTTAACACACACACACTTACTCATCACATACCTCTGAATACACACACACTCATCACACACATATTAACACACACACTTACTCATCACATACCTCTGAATACACACACACTCATCACACACATCTTAACACACACACTTACTCATCATATACCTCTGAATACACACACACTCATCACACACATTTCAACATACACACTTACTCATCATTTACCTCTGAACACACACACACTCATCACACACATCTCAACACACACACACTTACTCATCATATACCTCTGAACACACACACACTCATCACACACATCTCAACACACACGTCTGTACTAATCGCTTAAATCTGGGGCTCACATGTATCAGCTAACAGGAAATCAAAGTGACCACCTTGTTCCCGCTAATCAGCTGATGGCTTAAAGCTTCAGTCTTGAGTGGCAGTCTGTCAGTCTGTGGTTGCGGTTGCTCAGACAAACTGTCAGTCTGGAGTGGCGGTCGCTCAGAAGTCACCTCGCAGTAGGAGTGGCCCCATGCCGCCAGCGTCCCGCGCCTGTCACTCCCCTGCGCTGACGGAGTGGCAGCTGTCAATCACTCCAGGAGGGGGGGGGGGCTGCTTCATGTTCAGGATGGGTGCTGTGTATGTACCTCGCTCCCCAGATCAGAGGGGCTACAGTGATTTCATCATCCAAACTACAGGCCAAAATTACAGCTCTCCTTTCAAAACTACTGTACTGTTCTCCTTACAAAACTACACCTCAAACTACAGTTCTCCTTACAAAACTGTAACTACAGTTATTCTTACAAAACTACAGCTCAAACTACAGTTATTCTTACAAAACTACAGTTATTCTTTCAAAACTACAGCTCAAAGTTCTCCTTACAAAACTACAGGCCAAACTACCAGACCTAAATGACCAGTCACAATGGCTAAATTACCAGTCACAATGGCTAAATCACCAGTCACAATGGCTAAATTACCAGTCACAATGGCTAAAGGACCAGTCACATTGGCTAAATCACCAGTCACAATGGCTAAATGACCAGTCACATTGGCTAAATGGCCAGTCACATTGGCTAAATGGCCAGTCACAATGGCTAAATGACCAGTCACATTGGCTAAATGGCCAGTCACAATGGCTAAATAAGCGCCTTTCTCCGCCTCCGCAATTTGCACTGATCCCAACTGAACGGCATGCTTCAGTCACAAGTGCAGCTGAACAGAGCTAACTGATGACAACATTAAAAGCAATCAAAAGCTTAGTGGTCATGAAATAATGCAATACATGACAAGATGATGTCACCAAGCAGAGAGATGATGCAGAGCAGTATTCTACTCTACTGAATAAAATGCTCAAACTACTTGTGCCCGTACAGTAGGCTTTAATAGCCACATCTAGCAGGTAGGAAAGTTTTTGATGACGTGAAAGTGAAAGTTAGACATTAGAAAGGCCAGTGAAAGTTAAGGTTGCTTCTGACAGAGTACAAAGAAGCAAAACTGGTGCTCTGAATACCAATTCTGTGGTCACTTCTCTGGCTGACGCACTGAACCACAATTTGGATGAACACCTGTTTTTACAAGGTGAAAATATTTCAGCGCAAATCAGACGTGCGATAATACCTAATTATGCACATTTTATGCTTCTCCTCCCATCTTTTCATAAGAAACTCCACCCTTTCCCCTGATCCTCCTATGAATGCATATGCATGACCAGAAAAAGTGGAAATTGCCATTCTCTGCTCTTGGGACAGGTTTTACCTAAGTGTGGCCTGATAGTACATACCACACCATGTTTTGGGAACACTTGACGGGTGAGTTCATAACACATTCATAGCAGCTGTCATAAACTGCACATAAAGCATTCATGACTGTTTCA
>NW_027468576.1:36974456-36976956 GCF_046254945.1 Alosa pseudoharengus | reverse complement strand
AAAACAATATTTCAGTACCATCCCTGACCATTGCTGATTAGCCATTGCTGTTCTTTTCTACTGCAGCAATATTGTAGAAAGGCTTTAACTTACACTCTTATTTAACTACTTCAGGCCAAAAGTGTTTAAAGGGGAGATTTTTTTTCTTGTTTATAAGCAATTCAACACAAGTAAAATCTATAAAATCAAGTTTGCAAGACTTCACATTTCCTCATCAAAGTAACGAATCAGAACATTCTAGATATTGTTCATATTTCCATATGTTGCCTAATCCGCATTTAATGAAAACATGGTAATTTTGAGTTTTACAGACAACTCAATTTTCCAATGAGCAGCAATACTGTGTGTGCTCATGCAGGAGGTCTGCGCATTTGAACGACAATCTGGAGAGGGCGCTTTTGTCTTCAGCAACAGATTGCATAAGGTTAACAAGAGGTTGCGATATGGTGAGGGACAGGTCGTGTTGCGCTATGAAAGAACATGCGTAGCCTACTTTCTGAGCGCAAAAACGGCCAGCCATAGATAAACGTAGCCTACCTCTGTCGTGGTGGCTAGTTGCACCAGGTAGGGAAGATGTCCTGAAGTGCACGAACATTAACCTTATGGCGGTCTTCTGATTGTTGGCGTACTAAAACGTTTTCCTATTGCATCCATAAACAATTTTCCTGCAGCAAACCGTGCAAAAGCAAACCCCTGGCACTTTAATTTCTTTACACCATGGCTTGTTAGTTCTCCCCCGTTTCCAACAGCCGCCCATCTCCATTCATGATGCATGCTGGGTTGAACACAATGGAGCTCTCCATTGTGTTCAACCCAGCATGCATCACATCAAGTCAGATCTGTACAGATCTGCATGAAGACGAACACGCCTAATATTTCAAATGCAGCGCTGCCTTCCCGGAATGCTTTGCGGGCGCGTTAAAGTCGCTTGACGTCACCCATAGGACTAGAGTGGAATGCGACACGACAAAATGTAGTGAAGTGCTAGTGGATCTGCACCGTTACTCAACAGTTCGCGATGATGACAATATTATTATTATTTTATGTTAACACGCTCAGTCAAAACCTTCCGTCGCAAATTGTGAAAAACATTGTTGTACATGTCATAACAGACGGGATAATAAATTGCATAGGCTATGGTTTATATTGCGTCGCTTTACACATAATGTTAGTTGCATTGATTAAAAACTGTAACAATAATAGTACATCGGGTGGCATAGCAGGCTATCTGTTCAAGTCATAAGTGACACCCAAAATGAATGACCTCCCCTGACAAAGAGTTTGCGATAGTAAGAAATTGTCTACATTGATGCACGGAAAGAACACAGCCTACGCTTCTTCTCCGAATTTCGCACATAGAGCTCACAATATCATATCCAAAAAAGTTAAACGGATTGGGCAACCTCATCAGCTGTCTGTGTCACTATAATCCAACTTTTAGACTGTCCTCCAGACGTGTTCTTTTTTTTTAAGCAAACGCCCCAGGCCAATGAGACAAGCGTGTAGCTACAACATAAACAAAACTGATTGAGACACAGAAAGTTCTCAAGAAAAACTATTAGGTCTTTAGACATTTACCATCACACACATTAATTCATCGGACCTAATATTTGTAGTTGCCTTAAAAAAAGGAAAAGAAAAGGTGATAGCCCCCCCCCCCTCCTATTTTTTTTCTCACCGGATCTGCCTCGATCTCAAATATGACATTTCTAAAATCAAATTGATTTGAAATCCGTCCTACTAATGTAGTGTGTAGTGTGCCCACTGTATGATGGGCAGGGTCACTAATGTAGTGTAGTGTGCCCACTGTATGATGGCCAGGGTCACTAATGTAGTGTGTAGTGTGCCCACTGCATGCCTGGCACAGAGTCACTAGTGTAGTGTGTAGTGTGTAGTGTGCCCACTGCATGATGCCCTTTAAAAATACCATCTGTGGCCCTGAGATGGAAATAGACACAGAAAAGACTACAACAGATTCAGTTGTTTTACAGTGTGTGTGTGTGTGTGTGTGTGACCTGTAGAAAGACAGGATGGTACACTCAAAGTCAGTGTGTGTGTGTGTGTGTGGGGGGGGGGGGGTTGAGTATCCTTGAGTGTGTGTGTTTAGAATAGCCTTGTGTAGAGACACAGATGAGGACCTTTGGAAGGACAGAGAGCCAGAGAACCAGGGAGAGAATGCAGATATTATATATTATTATAACCATTTCTCCACAAACATGTTCCACACAAACCAGAGAATGTGTGCTAACGAGATGAGAGATAGACAAACACCACGGCTCCACCACCTCACCCCAACCATGAATACATACATACTTCCACCCCACCGCCCCTCCAAACCCAACCATGAATACATACATACTTCCACCCCACCTCCAAACCTAACCATGAATACATACATACCTCCTACCACCACCTCACCCCGACCATGAATACATACATACTTCCACCCCACCTCCAAACCTAACCATGAATACATACATACTTCCACCCCACCTCCAAA